>NC_090752.1:2987623-3011490 GCF_036898095.1 Palaemon carinicauda | reverse complement strand
CAAACTTATTTATTTAATAGTATCTTAAAAGATGTCAGACACCTGAGTATCAATTATACATTAAAAACAAATACCAGTGAAACACAAAGTTCAAAGGTTTAAAGGCTGCTCATAAACGGCAGAGGCAAGTGACAGTGACAATGCCGTAGCTAGCAGGACAATGCTATAGAGGACTTACCATATATATATATATGATCAGCGTCCAAGCCCTCCCTCCACACACGCTAGGACCAAGGAGGGCCAAGCAATGGCTGATGATGACTCAGCAGATAGACATATAGGCCCAAGATCCTTAGCTCACAAGGATGGGGTGGGTGCAGACACTACAATAAACTACCGAGCTTAAGGGAATCGAACCGCAGTCCCCCTAAAAACACTCACCAAATCAATACACATCAACCATAAGTTTAATGACCGGCCTCGAAAGGGTTTACAAAGCAAACCCACAGAGTCATAAAACTGATGACTTGGATTATAAGAATTCACATCATGGAAAATTAAAGGGAAGAAACATTTATTTCGCTTTTTATACAAAAGTTTGCGAGCAATTTAAAGTTTCGTTTTAACACGCGACGGCATCCACTCAAAAGAAAAGGCACTACTGTGTATATGTGTATATATATATATATATATATACATATATATATATAATTTTACTTATTTATAATATATATATAATATATATATATACATGTATATATACAAATATATGCGAGGCAAAAAAAAATATAACGAACGCCAAGAAAATATATTTTTTTTTTTTTTTTATATCTGAAATGGTAAACCGCATAAATCCGAGGATGTTTTCATTCCTGTCCTCATTACGTCCTTGGCTTTGTTCGCCCGAAAGTCTTTGATATGAAACATCGTTCATCCGGATACGAGGAAATCTGCGGAACATTATCAGCAGGAAGATAAGAAATATTCCCTCGCTTTTTATTTCTTATTAAATACAAATGAAAAGAGAAATCGTATCACTTAGGTAACCATAGATGGAGTTATGATTTAGGGGGAGAGAGAGAGAGAGATTTTATGTATGTTTATTCAATACTCTCTCTCTCTCTCTCTCTCTCTCTCTCTCTCTCTCTAAGAAGTTTATTCAAATCTCTCTCTCTCTCTCTCTCTCTCTCTCTCTAAGAAGTTTATTCAAATTTCTCTCTCTCTCTCTCTCTAAGAAGTTTATTCAAATCTCTCTCTCTCTCTCTCTCTCTCTCTCTCTCTCTCTCAAATGAAAGGAATAATTTTTTAAATTCTGTACACAGAGTTCTTCATTTTGTAGACAGAGAATTTAATGATATACTTATTAACTTATATACTCTCTCTCTCTCCTCTCTCTCTCTCTCTCTCTCTCTCTCTCCTTTATATAACATTTAATGACATATTCAACTCAAACGGCCAGAAAATGCATTGTTATATCTGTACTTAAACGAAAATGAGAGAATCTCTTCTCTCTCTCTCTCCTCCTCTCTCTCTCTCTCAAATGAAAGGAATGGTATCCTAAATTCTATATATGGAGTTATGCATTTTGGAGACAGAACTTGATATGTTTATTCAATTATAGATACTCGAGAGTCTCTCTCTCTCTCTCCTCTCTCTCTCTCTCTCTCTCTCTCTCCTAAAGTAACATTTTATGGCATATTCAACTCAAACAGTCAGAAAATGCATTGTTATTCTGTACTTAACGAAAATGAGAGAATCTCTCTCTCTCTCTCTCTCTCTCTCTCTCTCTCTCTCTCTCTCGATCCTACCACCTTATACTTTAAACCAAGCATGGTTCCTTCACTCTTTAAGTGCCCAACAGCTGTAATAGTCCGATTGTGTATCAAAATGTAATAAAAACCGAACAGCTACAGAGAGAGAGAGAGATGAGAGAGAGAGAGAGAGAGAGAGAATTCGTATGTTTTATACTTCAGAGAGAGAAAGGAGAACTAATTCATCTCTTTTAAACTGTAGAAAAGAGAGAGGAGAGAGAGAGATGAGAGAGGAGAGAGAGAGAGAATTCGTATGTTTTCATACTTCATAGAGAGAAAGGAGAATTAATTCATCTGTTTTAGACTATAAGAGAGAGAGAGAGAGAGAGAGAGAGAGAGAGAGAGAGAGAAATATGATTATATAAAAGGAAAGCCCGGGGTACTGCTATTATTCTGAATTTATTCATAGTCATAAACTGGGTTCTGGGGGAGTTTTTGATCAGGCGGAGCAATTTTACGCTGATTGTGGGACGCTGATTGAATTGCATTGCCCCCTCCATAAAGTTGACAAGTTCTAAATCAAACGTTGCGTAAAGCTGTTATAACTTCATAATGCTTAAGAGGTATCGCATGTGTATTAATGCAAAATACCTCTTATTAGGGTTGTGCTGGTCTTGTGGTAGCGTCCTTGTCTAGTGATTTCCAGACTGGAGTTCGAGTCCCTCTGAAACTCGTTATGTTCCTTTTGATCGCTGCAACCTCACCATCCTTGTGAGCTAAGGATATGCATTAATGCGAAATAGCTCTTATTAGGATTTTGCTGGTCTTGTGGTAGCGTCCTTGTCTGGTGATTGCCACACTGGAGTTTCGAGTCCCACTCAAACTCGTTATGTTCCTTTGGTCGCTGCAACCTCACCATACTTGTGAGCTAAGGATGGGGGGTTTGGGGGAGCCCAGAGTTTAACTTCTGAGTCATCAGCAGCCATTGCCTGGCCCACCTTCGTTCTAGCGTTTTGTCGCTGCAACCTGACCATCCTTGTGAGCTAAGGATGGGGAGTTTGGGTAGAGCCTATGTTACTACTTTCTGATTCATTACCAGCCATTGCTTGGCCCTCCTTGATCCAAGCTTTATGTCGCTGCAATTTCTCCATCCTTGGGAGCTAAGTACGAGGGGTTTGGGGGAGCCTATAGGTCTATTTGCTGAGTTATCAGCAACCATTGTCTCTCCTTCCTTGGTCCTAGCTCGGAGAGAAGGCTTGGGCGCTGATCATATTTAATATGGTCAGTCTCTAGGGCATTGTCCCGCTTGATAGGGCAAGGTCACTGTCACTTGTCTCTGCATTCAAGAGTGGCCTTTAAACCTTTAAACAGGAATGTTTTTTTTTTTTTTTCCCGGGGGGGGGGGGGGGGCGGGGCTATTTACAACTTTATACAATGCTTAGGAAAAATATCAAAATAAAAAGTCTCTTGTCAAGCAAGAATGTTTTTGGTGCGGGTACTTACTTTCTACAAAGCTTTGGGAAATATAAAAAAAAATTCTCCAATAGTTCATTATCAATGGGAAATATTTCAACCTTCATTTCATATTGAATCTGATATAGAAATTGAAATGACTCTGCACAGGAAATGCTTTTTCCTCTTTTCAGAAACGACGAGAGAGAGAGAGAGAGAGAGAGAGAGAGAGAGAGAGAGAAGAGAGGGTGGCTTAAAACGTCTTTAAACTTGTATAATATTAAAACAAATCAAGATGATAAATGGTTTAGGTAACGCAAATACCTTTAATAATTTTTATATCTATTTTAACGTTATTACAGTTCACAAAATATTCTAAATTGTTCATTACTTCTCTTGTAGTTTATTCATTTCCTTATTTCCTTTCCTCATCTAGGTATTTTTCCCTGTTGGGGCCCTTGGCCTTATAGCATCCTGCTTTTCCAATTAGGGAGGTAGCTTATTAAGTAATAATAATAATAATAATAATACTAATAATACTAATAATAATAATAATAATAATAATAATAATAATAATAATAATAATAATAAAGTAAATTAACTTAACTGATTAGAGTAAAGTAAATAATTTAACGTATTTTCGAAAATATTCAACTAAATTCTTACAAATACATGCACTTGTCAATTAGATATAAATATGAAAGTAAACACGTGTATACATATGAAATAGGGATATTCCCTATTACCATATTCTTTAGTAATTTTCCGTTTGTAGCACAAAATATAATTTTAGTGTTTTTATTTTTTTTTTTTCAAAAATTTGTTTTTGTTTATATAACTTACTTGAACTTTAGCACAAAAATTACTTTAGTGTGTTTTCTTAATTACTTTTTAGCACAATAAAATATTCTTAGTGTGCATCTTATTTGAACTTTAGCACACAAAATTAGTTTAGGTTTTTTTCTTAGTTGATTAGTAGCACAAAAAATGATTTTGGTGTACATCTTACTTTGAACTTTAGCACAAACCAATTACTTGAGTGTTTCTAAGTACCTCTGTAGCACAAAAAGTACCTTAGTGTACATCTTACTTGAACTTTAGCACAAACAAAAATTATAATGTCTTTTTCTTGGTTGCTTTGTGGACAAAAAAAAAAAAAAAAAAGAAAAGAAAGAAAGAAAGAAAGAAAATTGGTCATCTTACTTGAATTTTAGCACGCAAAAATTACTTTGGTTTTCATTTTTCTCTTAGTTACTTTGTAGCAAAAAAAGAAAAAAAAAAAAAACAATTTGGTGTAAACATCACTTGAACTTGCTGCAATGAATAAAAAAAAGTGAGAGAGAGTTGCAAGTATTGCAATAACACAAACATGACATATGCCACCGAAATCAATCATTATCCACAGGAAGTATTTTATGTTAAAACTTGCATTTGTCTGTTGGCCAGATCTAATAATGGCAACACTGGATTGCATTTATCAACGCCTCGTGAAAAATAACTATCATTCGGTACAGGCGCTTACAGCATTATTACAGCATCATTAATAAATAGCAAATCCTTGCTATTTCTATCCGTACTTGTTTAGCAATGGCATAAATCGAGTTTCAATGGGAAAACAAAATGTATCGAATAAATCTACGCGAGAACAAGTAAGCTACATTAATGAAGTATATCAGTCTGGCAAACCAAACAGGATCATTTGGTGACAATGAACTGAAATAGATGGTGTACAGGATAAAATAGGTGAATTATTCTCTCTCTCTCTCTCTCTCTCTCTCTCTCTCTCTCTCTAATTTGGTTACCATGAATCAGGACAGATGTACAGAATAAAATAGGTGAATACTCTCTCTCTCTCTCTCTCTCTCTCTCTCTCTCTCTCTCATTTGGTTACAATGAATCAGGACAGATGTACAGAATAAAATAGGTGAATACTCTCTCTCTCTCTCTCTCTCTCTCTCTCTCTCATTTGGTTACCACGAATCAGGACAGATGTACAGAATAAAATAGGTGAATACTTACTCTCTCTCTCTCTCTCTCTCTCTCTCTCTCTCTCTATTGGTTACCACGAATCAGGACAGATGTACAGAATAAATTAGGTGAATACTCACTCTCTCTCTCTCTCTCTCCTCTCTCTCTCTCTCTCTCTATTTGGTTACCACGATCAGGACAGATGTACAGAATAAAATAGGTGAATACTTACTCTCTCTCTCTCTCTCTCTCTCTCTCTCTCTATTTGGTTACCACGAATCAGGACAGATGTACAGAATAAAATAGGTGAATACTTACTCTCTCTCTCTCATCTCTCTCTCTCTCTCTCTATTTGGTTACCATGAATCAGGACAGATGTACAGAATAAAATAGGTGAATACTCTCTCTCTCTCTCTCTCTCTCTCTCTCTCTCTCTCTCTAATTTGGTTACAAGAATCAGGACAGATGTACAGAATAAAATAGGTGAATACTCTCTCTCTCTCTCTCTCTCTCTCTCTCTCTAATTTGGTTACAATGAATCAGGACAGATGTACAGAATAAAATAGGTGAATACTCTCTCTCTCTCTCTCTCTCTCTCTCTCATTTGGTGACCATGAACCAAAACAAAATTGTACAGGATAAAACAGATGAATTCTCTCTCTCTCTCTCTCTCTCTCTCTCTCTCTCTCATTTGGTGACAATGAACTGAAATAGAAATTGAACAGGATAAAAAAGGTGAATTCTCTCTCTCTCTCTCTCTCTCTCCCTCTCTCTCTCTCAATATTTGCGTCTTTTTTAATATCTCTCTCTCACAAGTATAAAACAGATGAGCTCTCACTCTCTCTTCTTTCTCTCTCTCTCTCTCCTCTCTCCTCTCTCTCTCTCTCTCTTTCTGTTTTTAGTCTCTCTTTGGAACAAAGTTTTGTTTTTACTAAATGACAGTCTGAAGAAATTTTTACAATTTTGTTTCTTAGCAATAGGACTCTCTCTCTCTCTCTCTCTCTCTCTCTCTCTCTCTCTCTTTCTGTTTTTAGTCTCTTTGGAACAAAGTTTGTTTTACTAAATGACAGTCTGAAGAAATTTTTACAATTTTGTTTCTTAGCATAGGACCTCTCTCTCTCTCTCTCTCTCTCTCTCTCTCTCTTTGGAACAAAGTTTGCTTTACTAAATGGCATTCTACAAAAATATTGACAATTTTGTTTCTTAGCAATAGGACCTCCCTCTCTCTCTCTCTCTCTCTCTCTCTCTCTCCCTCGCTAAAGTATGAACAGATGAGTTCTCTCTCTCTCTCTCTCTCTCTCTCTCTTCTCTCTCGCATAAAACAGATGAATTAATTCTCCTTTCTCTCTCTGAAGTATAAAACATACAAATTCTCTCTCTCTCTCTCTCCTCTCTCTCTCTCTCTCTCTCTCATATAAAAAAGTATCATAAACCAGTTTAACACTACAGATTAAAAAAACAATCCGGGTAATTTAGATCTTCCCTCTAAACATATAAAATTCATAAACGAAATAGAATTAATGTCTTGGCTACTTTTACTTTATAGTTCGTAGGTAGTGTTGTTTCCTGTAAGCTTATTACACGGCAATCACAATGATAATACGTTTTTTCTGTATTTTCTAGTGCCAAACCTATTATGGATGACCCTGACTATACTCAATTTTTTTCAATGAGGCGCATTTGCACCGACTCGCAGCGGTGCCCTTTTAGCTCGGAAGAGTTTCCTGATCGCTGATTGGTTAGAATTATCTTGTCCAACCAATCAGCGATCAGGAAAGTTTTCCGAGCTAAAAGGGCACCCCTGCGAGTCGGTGCAAATCTGCCTCGCTAAAAAGAATTGACTATAGTACAGCTTAGTAGATCATGACGATACACAAATCCTTTCACCACGTTAAGGTATTCCCACACAAAGTGCGTAGTGTGTGTGTGTGTGTGTAGGTGAGTGTGTGTGTGTGTGTGTGTGTGTACTGAGCACTTACGTACTGCTTCAGAAACATTCTCTTCAAACACTTAGTTAATTTTCTTTCCGGACAAATACGGCCCATAAGTAGTACCCGGTAACCACCCTCAAATGATATAATAGGATAAGTAACACAACAAAATTCATAAGTTTCATAAATTATTCTCCTCCTGATAGCTATACGCATGACGATCCATGATTATACTAAATTTCCCCCCATTTCCTTTCCATACCCTGATCTTTTCCCTCGAGAGATGCCAGGTTCTTCCAAAATTATAGTCTTTTACCCTTCGCTGGAAGCACTGGGCTATCTCGCTAGGTTTGTGTGTTCTTACCCTGGGCAAGTCCTAAATAATATTACTTATACATAGTTTTCTTTATACTTTCTAATATACATAGTAGTTTATATGTGAAAAATCTGTTCTAATGTAACTTTTTTTTTTTAATATTTTAATTGTTCATTACTTCTCTTTTCCTCACTAGGCTATTTTCTTCCCTGTTGGAGCCCTGGTGCTTCTAGTATCCTGCTTTTTCAATTAGGGTTGTAGCTTACCTAGTAATAATAATAATAATAATAATAATAATAATAATAATAATAATAATAATAGTCCTAAATGATATTACTTATACATAGTTTTTTTTACATTCCACTATACATAGTAGTTTATATATGAAAAAATCTGTTTTAATGTTGTTACTGTTTTTTTAAATATTTTAATTGTTCATTAATTCTTCTATAGTTTATTTGTTTCCCATCCTCACTAAGCTATTTTCTTCCTTGTTGGAGCCCTGCCGCTTCTAGTACCCTGCATTTTTAATTAGGGTTGTAGCTTAGCTAATAATAATAATAATAATAATAATAATAATAATAATAATAATGTCAGAAGAAAAGACAAACATCTTGTGCCGAGTGATAATCGGGATATATTTTCAGTTAAAGGGAACTTCTCTTTCTCTGTATGTATAAATAAAGAAATATATAATTAAAAAGAAAAATTCTTATAAAAAAGATGAAATTCTAGTCACAGTGCAAAGTGATAATCTAGACACCTTTTATTTTTGGTAACCTTTGTTATAAAAAAGACAAAAATTCATATTTCTCTAATAAAAATAATGACTAATCCAAAAAATAAATATATATAATTAAAAACCAAAATAGTTAGATAAAAAGATGAACTTCTAGTGGCAAGTGATAAACACCTTTGGTATTTGTGAACCTTTTTCGCATAATGAAAAAAAAAAAAAAAATTCAATCAAAATATGACTACATTTTTTCATTAATACGAAGAATAAAACCCGATTTCACTGAAATTGTGTCAAGAATAAAAAGATAAAAAGAAATAATCAGTATCATAAGAAATATCAATTACACAAGAAAACAATAAAATATTTATAATAATGAAAACAAACTCCGGCTGAGCAAAACAATGCAAGAACAACGATGAAAAGTTAAATGTCAAACTATTCCTTCCCATTTTCCAAGTTGATCATATCCAAAGTTAATGACCTGACAAATGAATACCTTAAGCTTACTTTAACAGGCCTACGATCATTTTTCCTTCTTTGTTCCATGAATGTATGAGACTAATTGCCAGGTCCTCAATTAGATGTCTGTCCAAATTATTTCAGTCTATGAGCCGAATTACATTGCCAGGATTTTCCTCCCGCCTTCAAAAATAATCAGCATAATTCAGCGAGATCTTCATTAAACGGGTATTTCAGTGTAGTCTTCATTTACGGTTTAGTATGTATACACAGTCGTGCATACAGTGTATCTATTTAAATCTATACATGGTTGAAGATTTGAAGGTCACTCATGAATGGTAGAGGCAAATGATAGTGATAATGCTCCAGCAGGACAATGCCCATATATACATACATACATACATACATATATATATATATATATATGTGTGTGTGTATATATATATATATATATATAATATATATATATATATACGTATGATAAACTATCGTCATTAAACATGTATTTCACTGTAATCTTCATTTACCATATACCTGTAGTATGCATACACATTCGTGCATACAGCGTATCCATTTAAATATATACATTATTGTTATTATTATTACTTGCTAAGCTACAACCCTAGTTGGAAAAGCATGATACTATAAGCCCAGGGGCTCCAACAGGGAAAATAGCCCAGTGAGGAAAGGAAACAAGGAAAATTAAAGTATTTCAAGAAAAGTTACAGCATTAAAATAAACATTTCCTACATAAACTATAAAAACTTTAACAAAACAAGAGAAATAAAATAAAAGTGTGCCCAAGCGTACCCTCAAGCAAGAGAACTCTAACCCAAAACAGTGAAAGATGGTTAAGTATTTAAAGGTCGCTCATGAATGGCAGAGGTAAGGGAAAAGTGACAATACCCTAGAGACAATATTCATTAAACATGTACTTCACTGGAGTCTTCATATACAATATAGTATGCATACACAGTCGTACATACAATGTATCCATTTTAATCTATACATGTTTAAAGGTAGCTCATGAATGGCAGAGGCAAGGGACAATGACAATGCCCTATATACAAACATACATACATACATACATACTTACATACACACACACACACACACACATATATATATATATATATATATATATATATATATATATATATATATATATATATGATCAGGATCAAAGCCCCTCTCTCCCCAAGCTAGGACCACGGAGATCCAGACCATGGATGCTTATGACTCAGCAGGTAATCTATGGCTCCCTAAAACCCTTCTTCCTTAGCTCACAAGGATGGTGAGGTTGCAGACACTGCAAGAAACTACTGAGCTTGAGCGAGACTCGAACCCCAGTCCAACAGATGACCAAGCAGGGACAGAGAGTTATAAAATATGAATATATACAAATATATCTGAATTCAAAATAGAATTATAGAGAGTGAAGAAATGCGGCTAGAAAATAGAAAATGATTAAATGTAGATTTATGATCGGAATTAAAATCTTGGGCTCTATTGTGATGCTAATTATGGTGGCAGGGTTGCCAGGTTTTCCAAATGAAAAAAGGCCAACGTCTGATCAACTGCAGCTTTAAAAGGCCAACCTAAAAGTAGAAAAAGTCCGAAAATATAGCATTTAAGGCTAACCAATTTCAAAAAGGCCAAATTCAGGTATCTAGCACGAAAAAAGGCCACATTTTGGAGGTTTTGGCCCATAAAAAGGCCAACCTGGCAACCCTGTATGGTGGTGTGAGTAATTCTAATAATATATGACTTTACCAAATTAAATAATATTATTCTGAATAAAACCATCATAATCATCATCACCAAACAATTACAATTTTAGGAAATGATTAAAATCAGAACATATATTGTATATTTGAAAACGAAAAGTATATTCGAAAAGATATTTAATTTCATAATGATAAAATCTAATTTGAAAAGGAAATTAAAGCTCAATTCTAAATCATTTGAGTGAGAAATAAACATATATAGTATATTCGAAAACCAAAAGTATATTCGAAAAGGTATTTCATTTCATAATGATAAAATCTAATTTTGGAAAAGGAAAGTAAAGCTCAATTCTAAATACTTCGAGTGAGAATGTTCATTGAAAAACATAAAGTTACATAATGATTGAAGAAAATGTAACCTCTCGAATGGTCCTATTGGAATTAGCATGGACCGGTAGATAGACACTGAGCTTCACAAGGAACTGGTTATCCTGTGAAAAATCTAGCTAATTAATCCTCTTAGTCTATGGATTTAGTCTGTCAATGGAAAGCAAAGGTGCTAAGAATTCACCCGTTTATGAATACTAAAGAAAAAGCTGAAAATTGGTAATTGTTGTGTTAGAAGCATGAATCAGATTTGGAAGTTACAAGTAACAGCAAATGGTTTTACATAGGAAGACTGAAAGTTATCCAAGATCTAGCCGAAAAAAAAATGCTGACATTGTGTTCTTTATGGGCTTTCCATACATAATTACAAAAATAATAAAAGGATTATAATTCACTGGATGAGGTCTGTGAAAAGCATCTGGATAGTGTACCAACCGTGTGTCATACGATCGTACATAAATCATTTTGTATATATTATGCTTGTATCTGCACTCTTCCCTCGCACTAAAAAGAACCAGAATAAACATGTCTGCGTTTTTCCTCTGTAACATTATCTGTTTCTCGAACATGCAAATTCCTGTTGCCTTGAGGTTTTGTATATAAAGGAGAGTGTTCTTTAATAAAGTTACTCAGTTGATTACTTCCTGCCTTTGAGTCAACCTTCTCTCAGCCCGTCACAATATACTAACATTGTAAGAAAATATCTTGCAGTAATTCCAGTTTTCTGGAAGCGTTTTAATAGCTCCCAGAAGACTAATATTACTGCCAGAGCTTTACTCAGACAGCAGCTATACCGTTTAAAACGCTTCCAGACGAATAAAACTACTGGTTGCTGCAACCTCACCACCTCACCATGCTTGTGAGCTAAAGATGGAGGGTTTGGGGGAGCTTATAGGTCTACCTGGTGAGTCATCAGCAGCCACTGCCTGGCCCTCCTTGGACATAGCTTAGGTGAGGAGAGTGCTCAGGGGCTGATTTACAAGACAGTATGATTTTTTAACAAGAAGATAGCCGGATTATTTAGAGGGAGCGTGAAAAACAGTGTGCTCCAAATTGTTATTAAGGCTGACATAGCTTCGTGGAAATATCGTAGACTTGGTGTCTGTGGTTTGCGATATAAAGCCACGCTTAGGAATTGAAATTTTTAATTAGTAACCACACTCTTACCATCCCTATGAGCTAGGGTTCGGGGTATGGGACCTATAGGTATACTGTCGAAGTTATCCGCGGCCAGTGCCTGGTGCTCCCTGGTCTTAACTTTAGTCAAGAGCTATTGAAATGAGGATATGTCCAGCTTATAGGGAATCGTACGACAGAGCAGTGACCCATTCCTTGTTTCTGTAACTCAGGAGCAACATTTAAACCTCTAAGCTAAACTAAAGTTAATAGATTTCTATCAGAAATAAAAGGCCAAGATTACTGAGGTCACTATACAAAAACTAGTGTACGCAACCCATCAAAAATGACGGCTAAATATTTACATAGATATGCAATAACAGAAACAGAGGTACAACACTTTCCCCCCTCCCCCCTTCCTAACTACAACACGGCAGTTGTGGTTTCCCATTATACCTCTCAGGCCACCCCATCTCACAAGTGTATGACTAAACAGAGACCAAGTACCCATACGTCTAGCAATGCCACTTAGCATGACCGGAAAAAGAATATATATATATATATATATATATATATATATATATGTGTGTGTATACTGTATATATATATATATATATATATATATATATATATATATATATATGTGTGTGTATACTGTATATATATATATATATATATATATATATATATATGTATATATATATATATATATATATATATATATATATACACACACAAAGAGCGAGTACTTATACGTTTCGCAATGCCTTTCAATGTGACCATACATACATACATATATATAAATATATACATATATATATATATATATATATATGAATATATATATATATATAATATATATATATATATATATATATATATATATATACACATATGCATGCATATATATATATATATATATATATATACCCAGACACTTCCTCTTTATTACGTAAGGTAGATGAGATACGCAATGACCAACGACAACGCTTAACGACAAATGAAATGAAAAAAAGTAAATTGTCACACATGATATTCTGCAATCTATACATTCGAGCTTCAAGACGTTTAATTAAGCACCAACGACTCGAAAACGAATTAAGTTAAAAGGTTGACATTTTGCAATGAGGTATGAATTGGTCTCAGGAGATGAAGGTGAAATAACTGAAGCCTTTTTCTTGATTAATAATAAAATTCAGTTCGTTATATACATTGAAAGGTGAATTAACAAGCGATATCAGACTGCAATTGTGTTTAGTGAAGAATAAGGAATAATAGTTAATACTTTTGAGAGCGTGAAAGTGTTGGCTGGCACAGAAAGACCATATACAGACGCAAGTGGAAGGACTAGTCTGGGGCCTTTGTTCTGCAGTAGATTAGTAATAGCTGATATATATATATATATATATATATATATATATATATATATATATATATATACATATATATATACATATATATATATATATATATATATATATATATATATATATATGTATATATATACATATATATATATATATATATATATATATATATATATATATATATATATATATATGTATATATATATATATATACACTGTCCTCGTTCCAAGTACTCTTCTCTCTACTTTGATTTATTTTAATCTCTTAATTTCGTTTATTTTACCAATAAGATATAAAAAAAAACCGCTACAATTGTGTTTGGTGAAGAATAATGAATAATAGTTAATACTTTTGAGAGCAGGGAAACGTATTGTATTTTCTCTTAATTTCGTGTATTTTACCAAGAAGATATTCATTCGTATAATAGTGGCAATTTAAAATGAAATCGAATAATTTGAACAATGTCCATTTTCGACATTCTACTATTAAAATTTGTTTTCATCGCTTGACCTGAACGTAGGTTTTAGGAGGAAAATTATTATAACTACAGTAAATTCAAGAAGACCCACACCTACATGGCTGAGAACTATGAAGCGTGAAGTAGGAGATGATGAATGGAGAGGTATTGAATTAAAAGCTCAAGATAGAAACGACTGGCGAAATCTAACGGAGGCCCTTTGCGTTAATAGTTGTAGGAGGAGATGATGAAGATGTTAAATTCAAGAATTAATCAGTCATAAAATAGTTTATATAAAGTTTTTTTCGTCAATATTCAATTTGTGATGAAATTATATTTCAGCTTCAAAATTATCATCAACAGTAAATAAGTAAGATATAACTAATGAAATTTTATATGCATATTTACTTCCACCCTCTTATATTTTCTTCATATATTCTTCATAAGCATTTAACAATAATTGCTTTACGCAATTTACGAAACGGGCATGTAAACTAAATGTATTTTGAATTCATTATATTGCGTATTTAAATCATACATATACTAAAAAAATATATATGACTCATTAAACACAATTTTTTTTTTATTATTATTTTGACACAGTAACTTTTTACATCACATATTATACATTAAACAAAAAGCTACATTTTATCAAAATGAGAGAACAACGTGTTTCAGTCCATCACAATTTTAATTCCAATCTCTTCCACTCAATGGAAGTCTTCGACGTAACAAGGCTAGAATTACATAAACCCGAGAGTTGATAACGTCTCCAACCGTAATGGCACCCGGACGAGTCATGAAGAAATGTTAATTGCAGCAACTTAAGCTTTAGCTAAAATGCCAAGAGGTAAGGAACCTCAGCAGGGGGACGGGAAGGGAGGGGAGGGAGGAGGAAGGGAGGAAGGGCTTCTTCATTTCATCACGCCCTATGTTTAATTCACACCCCGAGGTGTGAAAATATACTCCTTCAATCAACCTTTAGCATTTCCACAACGGCTGGATCCGCGACAATTCTTTTCGTGAGAAGTGGTCCCTCTGGAATATACATTGTGTCTCAAAGATGGAAGTACAGCTCGGAGACTTTTCTAAATGGTGCCAACGTCGCCTGGAGCAGACAGAACGAATGTTCGCCACCTCTGGCTGTGCTGTGTCTCTTTAGAGGTTTATTTGGCTCTGTGATAACTGTTGCATGGAAGCCGCTTGCAACAAGGACAACTAGATACACTTATTATTATTATTATTATTATTATTATCACTATTATTATTATTATTACTATTATTATTATTCATAGATTTATTATTATTCATAGATTTATTATTATTATTATCATTATTCTTATTATTATTATTATTATTATTATTATTATTATTATTATTATTTAATATTAATAATTATCATTATTAATTACTATCAATTATTATTAATTATGATTATTATTTTGATTATTATGATGATGATGATGATGATTATTATTATTATTATTATCATTACTAATATTATTATCATTATCATTATTATTACTTGATAAGCTACAACCCTAGTTGGAAAAGCAGGATATTATTATTATTATTATTATTATTATTATTATTATTATTATTATTATTATTATTATTACTCACTAAGCTACAACCCTAGTTGGATAAGCAGGATATGCTATAAGCCCAGGGGATCCAACAGGGAAAGTAACCCAGTGAGGAAAGGAAACAAGGAAAAATGAAATTTCTTAAGAGCCGTATCAACATTAAAATAAATATTTCCTCTATAAACTATAAAATCTTTAACAGAACAAGAGGAAGAGAAATTAAATATAATAGTGTGCCCGAGTTTACCCTCAAGCAAGAGAACTCTAACCCAAGACAGTGGAGGACCATGATACAGAGGCTATGGCACTACCCAGAGTCTATGGCACAACCCAAAGGTTATGGCACTATCCAAAGGCTATGGCACTACCCAAAGGCTATGGGACTACGCAGAGACTAGGCACAACCCAAAGGCTACGGCACTACCCAAAGGCTATGGCACAACCCAAAGGATATGACACTACCCAAACGCTATGGCACTATCAAAAGGCTATGGCACGACCCAAAGGCTACGGCACTACCCAAACGCTATGGCACTATCCGAAAGCTATGGCACAACCCGAAGGCTATGGCACGACCCAAAGGCTATGGGACTACGCAGAGACTAGGCACAACCCAGAGGCTATGGCACTACCCAGAGGCTATGGCACAACCCAAAGGCTACGGCACTACCCAAAGGCTATGGCACTACCCAAACGCTATGGCACTATCCAAAGGCTATGGCACAACCCGAAGGCTATGGCACTATCTAAGGGCTATGACACTACCCAAAGGCTATGGCACTATCTAAAGGCTATGGCACTACCTAAAGGCTATGACACTTCTTTTATAACATAAGATACATGTGTATATTCACGATAAATTTTCCAAACTTGAAATTTATATTTATGGGTATATTAATTTCACTTTGCTGATATATATCACTTCTTCATAAAGTGTCCACTGAACAGAAAATCCTGAAATTTCAGTTCAAAGTTAATCTTCCTTAGAACGAACAAAGATTCTTCAATATCAGCAATTAATTTTCCATTAAGGAGAGCAATTTAGGAGACCTACATCACAAGAATAATCTTTCTCTCTTTCATTCTACCTATAAACATATAAAAATACACAAACAAACAGACATACACACACACATATATATATACATACATATATATTAATATATATATATATATATATATATATATATATATATGTATATATATATATAGATAGATATATAGATATAATATATATATATATATATAATTAAGAGAGAGAGAGAGAGAGAGAGAGAGAGAGAGAGAGAGAGAGAGAGAGAGAGAGAGAGAGAGAGAGAGAGAGAGAGAGAGAATTAAAGAATTGCAAAAGTGACCACACAATATGTGTGCATGGGGGCGCCTAGACAGAACAGTTTAATCATGAATATGGCAGCAACCAATATTTAATTTCTCTATGGAGCCACTCCTTAGGGCTTAGCGTTGAATATATATATATATATATATATATATATATATATATATATATATATATATATATATACATATATATATATATATATATATATATATATATATATATATATATATATATGGATAAATATCAACACAACATCGTGTTCAAATAGAAATAAATTTCTACCTCATACTTGGGATCGAACGCTAGCCCCTTCTATATATATATATATATATATATATATATATATATATATATATATATATATATATATATATATATATATTCCCTAATGTTATTCTCTACCACTTTCAGGCAATAGAACTGTTAAATCCCCCTATGTCAACAACAGAAGAGACGACAAGTTCTCAACGATGTTCCCCATTTTTTTTTTTAACTAAAAGTTCTCTTAAAAAAAGGACCCATTTTTATTTACCCTCTTCAGTTCGTTAGTGAACTTTGGAATGCTAAATATTATAGTACTCTCATTGGCTTGGACCTACAAGCAAGATGATATGTTATCTAACAATAATAAAAATAATAATAATAATAATAATAATAATAATAATAATAATGTTGATGATAATAATAATAATAACAATAATAATAATAATAATAATAATAATAATAATAATAATAATGACTTACAGTCTTATATTACTTTTAGGGTCACATATGGCAATAATTCTAGACCTAAGTTTGTTTACAGTTTATATACATATATAGAGGTTTATACAACATATGCTAGGGATGACTATATAGACAAAACTCACTCTCTCTCTCTCTCTCTCTCTCTCTCTCTCTCTCTCTCTCTCTCTCTCTCTCTCTCTCTCTCTCTCTCTCTCTCTCTTCTATATATGTATATGTATGTATGTATGTATGTAAGTATATATATATATATATATATATATATATATATATATATATATATATATATATATATATATATGTATGTATGTATGTAAGTATATATATATATATATATATATATATATATATATATATATATATATATATATATGTATGTATGTATGTATGTAAGTATATATATATATATATATATATATATAGAGAGAGAGAGAGAGAGAGAGAGAGAGAGAGAGAGAGAGAGAGAGAGAGAGAGAGAGAGAGAGATAAATATAAATATATATATATATGTATATATACATATATATATATATATATATATGTATATATATATATATATATATATATATATATGTATATATATATATATATATATATATATATATATATATTCTTCACTTTATCAATAAATCTAATCAAATGGAAAGCAATGGCATAAAGCTGTATTGGGCATATATGGCCAAGGAAAAAGCTAGTGACAATAAGAAAAATAGGGAAAGAAGAGTGATTTCAGGATGGTGTAAAAATAATACATTCATAATTAATATCAAACCAAACACGTCATATTAATAATCATCGACTACTTACCATTAAAGAAATAACCAAATTTATGTATAGAAACCGTTAAATCATATTAAAACGCAATCTTTAAATCATATCAAATTTATGTATAGAAACCTTTAAACCATAATAAATTACCAAATTTATGTATATAAACCTTTAAATCATATTAAAAGGCAACGGGCCAAAGCTAAGAGCTAAATGAAATTTGCATCCTTAATGAGGCCAAGCGTTAAGAATCCTGAAGATAGAAGAACGTTGATTTTTTTTTCTTTTACATCAGAATATTGTGAAAGTAATACAATAACTAGTTTTTTTTTCCATTTGCTAAATAGCTCTCTCTCTCTCTCTCTCTCTCTCTCTCTCTCTCTCTCTCTCTCTCTCTCTCTCTCTCCTCTCTCTCTCTCTCTCTCTCAGAGTCATATATATATATATATATATATATATAGGTATATATATATACTGTATATATATATAAATATATATATATATATATATATATATATATATATATATAAATATATATATAATATACACAGTATATATATATATATATATATATATATATAATATACACAGTATATATATATATATATATATATATATATATATATACATATATATATATATATATATATACATATATATATATACATATATATATATATATATAAATATATATATATATATATATATATATATATATATATATATATATATATATTTATATATAAATACATATATATATATATATACATATATATATATATATATTAGATCAGGCATTATAAAAAGCGCGTAGCCCTTGTTTATAAACACAGACTGATACTAAGAATTACGTCGAAAATAGCTGAGGACTTCTATAATTTATGAACATATTTCCAGATGAGATGAAAGTCGTAAACAGGAGTCACGAGACTAGTTATAAAAAAACAAAAAACAAAAAAAAAACAACAACAACCTATGATGAGAACTTAATACAAACTGCGTTGCACGCCTGATAACAAGGGTGTTTTTTAAAATTGTAAGTACATTTGCATTTTCGATTTGAAAAGTATTCAGTTCTACCTATCAGTTACTCCATTATATCCTCAACAACATTTATTCTTAGGCAAAACTCCATTTTTATTTATATATATATATATATATATATATATATATATATATATATATATATATATATATATATATATATAAAAAAAAAAAAAATTAATGTCACGAACTGTCTCCTATTGGCGTCTCAAAATGTTGAGTATATTTTGTCCAGACTCGAAAATATAAACTTAAAGTATAATATGCACAAATTTTCCGTTACTATTAATTAATAAAAATCTCTTCACTTATATTGATAATATCCTATCAATTCGATAAATTATATTTGACATAATCAAATACTAGTAACAATTGCATTAACAATTTTTAATACAACAAAATTAATAAGAATACCACAAAATATGGAAGTTAACTTTGGTGGAAATTAATATTACATTTAAAAATACTTAAGTTGTTGAAATAGGAAATACATAGATGCTATTCTGCTTTGAAAAGTTGATATCAATCATTTACAAGCATTTGCTTTATACAGCACTATTAGGAATTGATGTACAAATTTTCTGCTTTTTTAATAATCTTTCAGAGTACAAAGAATTCGAAAGTTAATTGGGATAACATATAACAGAAAATTATATATATATATATATATATATATATATATATATATATATATATATATATATATATATATATATATATATATATATATAAAGGCTTCGTTAATATGCTCTTCATTTCATTAATCACTACATAACTACTTTCTTTTCTAGTGATCTATATAAGATCACTCCAAGAGCAAACCATTGTTCTCTAGACTTGGGTAGAGCCATAGCCTTTGTACCATGGTCTTACACTGTCTTGAGTTAGAGTTCTCTTACTTGAGGTTACACTCGGGCACGCTATTCTATCCTACATCTCTTCCTCTTGTTTTGTTACAGCTTTTATAGTTTATACATGAAATATTAATTTTAAAGTTGTTACTGTTCTTAAAATATTTTATTTTTTCTTGTTTCCTTTCCTCACTGGGCTATTATCCCTTGTTTTATTAAAGATCTTATAGTTTATATGAGATACTTTTTTGTGTGTTATTGCTGTTCTAAAATTTCATTTTTCCTTGTTTCCATTCCTCACTGGGATATTTTCCCTGTTGGGGCCCCTGGGCTTGTAGCATACTGCTTTTCCAATTAGGGATATGGCCTAGCTTGTAATTTAAATTTCATTTGTCCTTGTTTCCCTTCCTCACTGGGCTCTTTTCCGTATTGGAGCCCCTGGGCTTATAGCATCCTGCTTTTCCAATTAGGGATATGGCCTAGCTTAAATTTTATTTTTCCCTGTTTCCCTTCCTCACTTGGTTATTTTCCATGTTGAAGCCTCTGGGCTTATAGCATACTGCTTTTCCAATTAGGGATATGGCCTAGCTTGTAATTTAAATTCTATTTTTCCTTGTTTCCCTTCCTCACTGGACTCTTTTCCCTATTGGAGCCTCTGGGCTTATAGCATACTGCTTTTCCAATTAGGGATATGGCCTAGCTTGTAATTTAAATTCTATTTTTCCTTGTTTCCCTTCCTCACTGGACTCTTTTCCCTATTGGAGCCTCTGGGCTTATAGCATACTGCTTTTCCAATTGGGGATATGGCCTAGCTTGTAATTTAAATTCTATTTTTCCTTGTTTCCCTTCCTCACTGGGCTCTTTTCCCTATTGGAGCCTCTGGGCTTATAGCATACTGCTTTTCCAATTAGGGATATGGCCTAGCTTGTAATTTAAACTTTATTTTTCCTTGTTTCCCTTCCTCATTGGGCTCTTTTCCCTGTTGGAGCCCATGGGCTTATAGCATCCTGCTTTTCCAATTAGGGATATGGCCTAGCTTGTAATTTAAATTTTAGTTTTCCTTGTTTCCCTTCCTCATTGGGCTGTTTTCCCTGTTGGAGCCCATGGGCTTATAGCATCCTGCTTTTCCAATTAGGGATATGGCCTAGCTTGTAAATTAAATTCTACTTTTCCTTGTTTCCCTTCCTCACTGGGCTCTTTTCCCTCTTGGAGCCCCTGAGATTATAGCACCCTGCTTTTCCAATTAGGGATATGGCCTAGCTTGTAATTTAAATTTTATTTTTCCCTGTTTCCCTCCATCACTTGACTATTTCCCATGTTGGAGCCTCTGGGCTTATAGCATCCTGCTTTTCCAACTAGGGCTGTAGCTTAGCAAGAAGTAATAATAATAATAATAAAAATAATAATAATAATAATAATAATAATAATAATAATAATAAAAAGGCTCCTTTTACCGTAGGTTCCGCATCTAAAGTTCCATTACCGATATTAGCAAGACTTTAAAATGCGTTTATTTTCTTTCAAGTTGTTTTCCCTCATTTCCTTGTGTCTTTGTCTGTGTATGATTTCCCTCGGCTTCTTTTCTTCCTTTCTTTCTCTCTCTCTCCTTCTTTTCTGCTTTATACCTTCGAGTTCTAATGACTTCGATTTCTTCGAAGGTCTTTTATCTCTCTTCAAAGACGCCTCTTTTTTTTTTTTTTATTTATTTATTTTTTTTTTTTTACATTCCTCCATAATAGGAATAAATATCTTGCTAGGGTAAATATTTGAGGGTTCAAAGTCTTTTTATCTTTTTGCCATAATAAGAGGAAATATATTTTCCTGGGGACCCGATATTTTTGCCCCGGCTCGGTACTCGAGAATAAATACTTTAACGAAGGCGGATGATATTCAGCCGCACTTGAATTGTCTTATTGCCTGAATAAGTAAATCACTTTACTGAGTACTTCTTTTATGAATCTTCATGCGATATGATAAACATATTTCCTCTTCTATATCATACTAATAGAGATAAGGAAACAGATATCATATGCTGTGTCTTTTCAACATTAAACCAATTCTCCTGAATACAGACTACACAATAATCACTGCCATATTCATCCTTTGACTGCTAATTACTGCCATATTCATCCTTTGACTGCTAATTACTGCCATATTTCATCCTTTAACTGTTCATCACTGCCATATTCATCCTTCAATTGCTAATCACTACCATATTCATCCTTTAACTGCTAATCACTGCCATATTCATACTTTAACTGTTAATCCCTGTTATTTTGTCCTTTAAATGCTACTCACTGCCACGTTCATCCTTTAACTGGTAATCACTGCCATTTTCATCCTTTATATATATATATATATAAATATATATATATATATATATATATATATATATATATATATATATAAATTTCTGAGTTTAAATACCTTAACATTGTGAAAGGTTTGCACATCGCAAATATCAGCAAAGCTGTACTAGTTAGGGCCCCCAACTAGGTTTGTTTGCTATGAGCAACCAGACGAAAACATCTCCAACAATCACCAATCCGTAGTGGCCAACGTGGTGAAGAAAACTGGCCAAACCACAGACATGAAATGATTTTGTCCTGCAGTGGACTAGAAACTGCTCCAGTTGTTATATATAATATATACATATATATATATATATATAATATATATATATATATATACAGTATATATATATAATATATATATATATATATATATATTATATATATATATATACATATACTGTATATATATATATATACATATACTGTATATATATATATATATATATATATATATATATATATTATATATACTGTATATAAATATATATATACATATATATATGTATATATACATGTATATATATATATATATATACATATACAGTATATATATATATATATATATATATATACATATACAGTATATATATATACATATATATATATATATATATATATACATGTATATATACATATATATATATGTATATATATATTTATATACAGTATATATATATATATATATATATATATATATATATATATATATTTATATATATATATATGAGAAAAAATAATTGCAAAAATATGAATGAAATACTAAATATCTCATAGTGAACACTAAAGAATGACACTTTTACTAAATCCCGTGGGACTCAAAGCCTTTAGCCATATATAACTCCAAGTTACAAAATCAAAGAATTCTAATAATAATTGAAACATTAAATCAATTAGAAAGTAAAATCATTATCATTAAAAGCCACGTTCTCAATAATTATTGTAAAACATGAATAAATGACTCGGAAAAATTTCACTGAAAACATTAAAAATGTGTTATTCTAAGTAAATCACAAGGGACGCAAATACTATAAACATGGTATTGGATAGTGCCATAGCCTCTGTACCATGGTCTTCCACTATCTTGGGATAGAGTTCTCTTGCTTGAGGGTACACTCGGGCACACTATTCTATCTTACTTCTCTTCCTCTTGTTTTTTATATTCTCTATAGTTCATATATGAAAGATTTATTTTAATGTTGTTACTGTTATTGAACTATTTTATTTTAATTGTAAATTACTTTTCTTGTAGTTACCTTATTTCCTTTCCTCACTTGGCTATTTTCCCTGTTGGAGCCACTGGGCTTATAGCATCCTGCTTTTCCAACTAGGGTTGTAGCTTGGCTAGTAATAATACTAATCATAATAATAATAGGCTATATCAAACTAAAATAATCACAACAATAATTGGGATAGGAGTCTCAAACGCTAGCTTCTTTCCAGAATGAAGAAAAACCAATGATATTTCCCCTGTTGGAGCCCCTGGGCTTATAGCATTCTACTTTTCCAACTAGGCTTGTAGCTTAGCGAGTAATAATAATAATAATGATAATAATAATAATAATAATAATAA
>NC_090752.1:2980123-2982623 GCF_036898095.1 Palaemon carinicauda | reverse complement strand
CTCTCTCTCTCTCTCTCTCTCTCTCTCTCTCTCTCTCTCTCTACCAAGCATCCTACTACCTTTATATCTATCTTCTACCTTTTTTTAAGCTTTTTTTTTATATCTTACATATAAGGTTACATTGAACTTTTTGAAAAATCCATCTCTTCAACAGAAAACTGTGGTTTAAAAGTTGGGTCTTGATCTCTATATCTCTCTCTCTCGTTCTCACACCATTTTTGAAGAGACGAGCAAGAAGTGTTAAAAAAAATATGAGCGAACGGCCTCTGTGCCGTTTCCAGAAATTTTTAAAAATATATATATATACCGTCCGCCAGAAATTCTTATGGTGTTGGTAAATTTAAAAGTTCCACCTGGTGTTGGTAAACCTAAAGTTCCACTGGGGGTTTCCTTCAAAAAGGACCCAAGTTTTGTTTTGGCTCTACAAAACCAACCAAATTTTTTGTGTGTTGTAACATCCTGCGAGGTGAAGCTGCTGATGTCGTGTGCAGGGCTGGAACAATGCTCTGCCTTTTTTCAATCAAAGAAACAGATTTAAGTAGCTGATGCTAAAATGACGCCTTATAAAGCCTTGTACAGTGTTTGCTTGCTTTGGGCTGGAAAACCATACATAAAACGACATAGGAGATTTTTTTCCCAGAGACTTTTTGACTTTTTCAATTTTCTTATATAATTCAGATGTGAAAACTGAGTAGCCTCTGCTAAAACGACGCCTTATAAGAGCAATGTACAGTGCTTGCTTGCTTTGGGCTGGAAACCCCTAAATCATAACACGGCATAGGAAGACTTCTCCGGAGACTTTTTTCAATTTTTCTTATATAATTCAGGTGTGAAAACTGAGTAGCCTCTGCTAAAACGACGCCTTATAGTAGCAATGTACAGTGCCTGCTTGCTTTGGGCTGGAAAACCAAATATTAAAACAACGTCATAGGAGATTTCTCCGGAGACTTTTCCAATTTTTTCTTATATAATTCAGGTGTGAAAACTGAGTAGCCTCTGCTAACACGACGCCTTATAGTAGCATTGTACAGTGCCTGCTTGCTTTGGGCTGGAAAACCAAATATCAAAACAACGTCATAGCAGATTTCTCCGGAGACTTTTCCAATTTTTCTTATATAATTCAGGTGTGAAAACTCAAGTAGCCTATGCTAACACGATGCCTCATTGCAGTGCCTGCTTTCCCTCATATTAGCATTGTACAGTGCTTGCTTGCTTTGGCCTGGAAAACCCTAAATCATAACACGACATAGAAGAATTTCTCCGGAGACTTTTCCAATTTTTCTTATACAATTCAGGTGTGAAAACTTTATATTTTTTTGAGGCTGAAGACCAAAACCCTTTTTGCCACTTCGTCTGGACGCTCTTCTGCGAACTGGAACCAATTAGGCGGCTCCTCTAAAATTGCTCCAGAATCGGTTGAAATCAATTTGTGGCGGGTTGATCATCGTGGACATCTGTGGCAGGGGCGGTGGCCGAGTTGACGTGTGTGTGTGTGTGTGTGTGTGTGTGCTATCTCTCTCTCTCTCTCTCTCCTCTCTCTCTCTCTCTCTCTCTCTCTCTCTCTCTCTCTCTCTCTCTCTCTCTCTCTTACCGTTTCCCCCACTCCGGCGGCGCTCCTGATCACCCAACCCACAATTTACGAGAGCCAACGCTGATGGGGGCCAACTTCCAGCGGAGTTACCCCTCGCCTCTCTCTCTCTCTCTCTCTCTCTCTCTCTCTCTCTCTCCTCTCTCTCTCTCTCTCTCTCTCTCTCTCTCTCTCTCTCTCCCCTCTTCCTTGCCTTCTCACTCAACCCCTCACCTCAACCACGTGACTACTTTACTGCCAAACATGCTATCTCTTATAGAGCTACACAACAACCCAAAAGATACTCACTCGCCTTTGGCTGTTTTTTCCCAAAAATCATTTCCATGCTGATGCTACTGGAGAAGAAGAAGAAGAAGAAGAAGAAGAAGAAGAAGAAAGCAAAGCCACAGAAATAACAAGAACAGAAGAACGACCCGCTATGTCTTCGAAAATCCTCAGAACACTTGGAGTTGTGTGACGTTTCCAAGGCCATTGTGAAAGATAACGAGAATTGATGACTGTGCTACAAATCGCGAAGAAAAGTTGCGATGGCACCCACCACCCTACTACTACTACTACTACTATTACTACTACTGCTGCTCCTACTACTGCTCCTACCACCACCACCACCACCACCACCACCCCCTCCCCCCCTGCGACGTGGTCAGAGTGCCCAGTTAGACGGGTTGACGCCACGGGTCGTCGCCAGCCTGTCTGCCATATCACAAGAGAGAGGCTCGCACCACAGAATCATTACAACAAGATGGAAGTGAACCCATAGTGGATGCTGGGAGTCTGGGAGGGTTGGGGAGAGATGGAAGGAGAGAGAGAGAGAGGGAGAAGAGATTCAGTTCTCCCCCTTTACCGCCTACACACATACACACTTACACTTCATCCCCCCACGCAACCAAACACGTTCATGCTTCTGCACAT
>NC_090752.1:2967623-2972623 GCF_036898095.1 Palaemon carinicauda | reverse complement strand
AAATTCCATAGAAAATAAATAAAATTGGTATATATATTTATATATATACTGAATATATATACAGTATATATATATATATATATATATATATATATATATATATATATATATATATATATATATATATATATAAAAGCACGTGAAACTCACAGAGATACATGGTACTAAAATGCATTAAAACACCACAGGGAACACTGAAAATATTGAGTGAATCCTGACTAGTTTCATCCTTGACTTCTTCAGGGACGAAACTAGTCAGGATCCTACCATTATTTTAATTTTTGCTGTGAGTTATTTGCATATATATATATATATATATATATATATATATATATATATATATATATATATATATATATATATATATATATTATATACATACATATACAGTATTACATAAAACTATTAATAGTTCAGAACTGCAATATCAGTGCATATGGAAATCTCAAGCTCTTTGAGCACAAGAACTTAAGGAAAAGTTCCTTAGGTAAAAAGTATATATATGTATATATATATATATATATATATATATATATATATATATATATATATATATATATATATATATATGTGTGTGTGTGTGTGTGTATATATTTATTTATATTTATATGTGTATATATATATATATATATATATATATATATATATATATATATATATATATATATAAACATATATACACAGTATTACATAAAAAAAATTAATAGTTCAGTATTGTAATACCAGAGCATATGTAAATCTCTATCCCCCTAAGCACAAAAACTTAAGGAAAAATTCCTTAGGCTCAAACAATGAAAAGCTCTTCATACAGATAGTTCTGCTGGAAGAGATAGCATAAAAGTCATTTATATGTTTACCTATGGTGGGATATGTACCACCATGACATAAGTGGACATTTGGAACTTTCGTTTTTAAACCGTAGTCTTATAGTGTAGTCATTTCAATGTAAATAAGAGATCATATTCCCAAAGAAATAATAAAATATAAAAAAATAAAAATATTTTTTAGAAATTTATAACTTAGTCTGATAAACACAAATACAATAAGACTACAAAAATAAGAGACCAAAGTCTTAAATAATATAAAAACACAAAAAACAAAATACTTTTTAGAAAATTATAATTTAGTCTGATAAACACAAATACAATAAGACTACAAAAATAGACATATCAGAGTCTCAAATAATATAAAAATACAAAAACCAAAAAACTTTTAAAAATCTGTAATTTAGTCTAATAAACACAAATACAATAAAGCTACAAAAATAAGATCAGTCTCAAAGAAATAATATAAAAATACAAAAAAAGTACTTTTTAAAAATCATAATTTTCTCTAATAAAGACTATGCAATAAGACTACAAAAATAAGGGATTACAGTCTCAAAATAATATACAATTACAAAAACCAAAAAAATCTAAAAAATTATAATTGTCTAATAAACACAATAAAACTACAAGCCTAACTAGCCAGCATCCCTACCAAACAAGAATCAAATCTTTCGAGCCACCCTGTAGAAAACTTCCCAACCAAACAAGGATGTAATCTTTCGAACGACCCTGTAGGAAACGAAGGCAATAAGCAGTGATGGGGTATGCGACTCTGGCACGCATCCAATCATGTTTCTTTCGGCCCTTCATTCTTCCTTAACCTTAAAGAGTTAATAAAGTCGTGCATGGCATGGCAAAGGACAGCAAGGGGTGGTGAAGAGGTTCCTAGATAGAAGGATGGAAAGGGTCTTTACTTAAGAACATCCATGCGCTAGTCTTAAGTCTGTGTTGGCCATGATGTGTCTTACATTAAATCAGACATAAGAACATCCATGCACTAGTCTTCTCTTGAGTCTATGTTGGTCATGATGTGTCTTACATGAAATCAGCTATAAGAACATCCATGCAGTAGTCTTAAGTCTTAAGTCTATGCTGGCCATGATGTGTCTTACATAATTAAGTCTATGTTGACCATGTTGTGTCTTACATGAAATCAGACACAAGAACATCCATGCAGTAGTCTTAAGTCTTAAGTCTATGCTGACCATGATGTGTCTTACATGAAATCAGACATAAGAGCATCCATGCAGTAGTCTTAAGTCTTAAGTCTATGTTGACCATGATGTGTCTTACATGATTAAGTCTATGTTGACCATGATGTTGTGTTTTAGGATGAAATCAGACCTTGGAGCAGCCTACGGTCTGCTTTAGACTTAAAAGGTTTAATAAAGGTTGTTTATGAATGGGAGAGGCAAGGGGCAATGACATTGCCCTATCAAGCAGGACAATGCCCTAGAGACTGACCATATATAAATATGATCAGCGCCCAAGCCACTCTCCACCCAAGCTAGGACCAATGAGGGCCAGGCAATGGGTGCATATGACTCAGTAGATAGACCTACATGCTCCCCTAAACTCCCCACCCTTAGCTCACAAAGATGGTGAGGTTGCAGCGACCAAATGAAGTAAAGAGTTTGAGCGGGGCTCGAACCCCAGTCTGGCAATCACCAGTCAGCGACGCTCCACATAGGCCACCACAAAAGCATGTCCAAATATTTACTTCATAGTCAAAAGTATATGATGTCCTTGAGAAAGTTTTTACATTATATACATCAGAGGTTCAACCTTGCATTGAATATTTCCATTTTGAACAGACTGACATTGGTCTCTCTTCATATTTTATATATTACGTGTCTATTTTAACGTTGGTACTGATCATACGATATCTTACTTTCTGTATTGGTTACTTCTCAAATAGTTCATTTATTTCCATTCCTCGTTAGGCTATTTTTCATTGTTGGAGCCCTTGGGCTTGTAGCATCCAGGTTTTGCAATTAGGGTTATAGCTTAGCTAGTAATCTCCCCAATATAACAAAGAGCAATTGTCTGGATATATATATATATATATATATATATATATATATATATATATATATATATATATATATATATATATATATACATATATATATGTGTATAATATATATATACATATATACAAACACACACACATTTCTGGTCACGCCCGGTGGCATTGCCAGACGTATAACTTACGTCTCTCCCCGTCCCTCTAGCAGAGGGGAGAGGGAATAGTATACCCTGGCGAGAGGGTTTCTGTGTGTGTGTGTGTGTGTGTGTGTGTGTACGTACATCTATCTAAATATTTAGCCCTCATTATCATCTGGTCACGTACAATAATAATACTAATAATAATAATAATAATAATAATAATAATAATAATAATAATAATAATAATAATAATAACAACCCTTATCAAAATCATCAGTCAACACGGCCCTTCATGCAACATAAGACTGCATAAGCTTGCATATACGTCTATCACGCCTACAGTCTGCATGAGCCTCGATCCACCTCATGCTCGATACGAATTCGACGTAGACAAAAGCCCTGCATAAACGTCTATCACGCCCGATAGTCTAAATGGACCTCCGGCGCAGGCAAATTAATTTATGAACCTTGATGCGGTCGCAGATTGACACGGATACAAGAGGCCCTTAGACAGTGCCAAAGGTTCACGGAGTGCCAAAGGTTCGCGGCACAAAGACGTTGGCGAAGGCGAGGGTTCAAATTCCCCGGTGAAGGATAAACTGTGGGGAATTCTGGGGAATTCTACGTAGGAATTATTATATCAATAATGATATTATTATAACTAGAAGTTACGCTTCGATTTGAGGGGAAATTCAAGGAAATTTAACATGGATATTATGTCAATAATGAATTTAAAATGGAAATTCAAGGAAATTTAACAAGGATATTACCATGTTAATAATGAATTTACAATGGAAATTAAAGGAAATTTAACATGGATATCATGACAATAATGAATTTGCAATGGAAATTCAAGGAAATTTAACAATTATATTATGTCAATAATGACTACAATGGAAATTCAAGGAAATTTAACATGGAGATTAACATGTTAAGAATAAATTTACAATGGAAATTCAAGGAAAGTTAACATAGAGATTAACATGTCAAGAATGAATTTACAATGGAAATTCAAGTAAAATTAACATTGCTATTATCATATCAATACTGAATTTAAAGTATCTTAAAAAATTACGCTACATAAAAGATACACAATAAATCAATAACATTCTATAAAAATACATAAGTATGGGTTTAATTAATATTCAAGGCAGATACAAGGGTTAAAACCTGATAGAAACATTTGCTAAATATGTACACAATTATTATCTCATTGTTTGTTCTCGTCTTTTTCCGTTTCTATCTAAAGAAAATTATAATGAAAACTGACATAATTTTTCTTTATGGTTAAATTCGTAGAAATTCGTGGATAGACTTTTTTATCTAAATAGTAAAAAAAATATAACATTGAAAAGGCTTTGATAGATATGGCTTAGATCTCTCTCTCTCTCTCTCCTCTCTCTCTCTCTCATCCTCTCTCTCTCTCTCTCTCTCTCTCTCTCTCTCTCTCTCTCTCCGATTTTTTTATCTAACGAGAGGAAGCAAATATAACATCAAAAAGGCTTTGATAGATATCTTTTCTCTCTCTCTCTCTCTCTCTCTCTCTCTCTCTCTCTCTCTCTCTCTCTCTCTCTCTCTCTCTCCAGCCACATACCGGGCTGAAGACTTTATATCATAAGAAAGTAATCAAATATACATCATCGAAAAGGCATTGATAAATATCTCTCTCTCTCTCTCTCTCTCCTCTCTCTCTCCCTCTCTCGTCTCTCTCTCTCTCTCTCTCTCTCTCTCTCTCTCTCTCTCTCTCAGCTCCTGTCCAATCTCGATCCGATCATTTTTTTAGACATTTGCATTTTTGATTCTCCTCCTCCAGGGCAAATCTTCCGCTTACCTCTCCTTTATCCTCTCCACCATTTACTTCTCCTTCTCTTTATCATCATCTTTCCTTCTCCTTCCTTCTGTTACTCCCAAGGATTCTCTTGAGGACACCCCATGTCCTACCTCATTCCACCCTCCCTTCCCCTCCCCACAGGCCTTTCTCTATGTCATAATTTTCATTTCTTT
>NC_090752.1:2961782-2964623 GCF_036898095.1 Palaemon carinicauda | reverse complement strand
TAAAATTCTGGCAACATTTCTTCCAGGATTTTTACCTTTTTAAAAACGGATATATTGGGTGATATTACGGTCACCAACCCGTATAAGATAATAAGATAATAAGTAGGGTAAAAACTACGGTCGCCTGTATTTTACTGAAATACGGTTCAGAACAGTATATTTTTTACGGATGATTTCCGATTAAAATTACGTTCTTTTTTTCTTATAGTGCCTACTAGGTTGGTTTTATTCGATTCATCCAACGCCTGCTATGTCTTCCTTCCTCTTTCCCTCCTTCTTTACTCTTCTTATTGAAACTGATTGTCTTCTATCTATTGCCATTCTTTTTTATCTCTTCTACTTGTCCACATTTATCCCTGTGGAGTTCACCTTCAGTTGCTATCTTAGTCTATTCGAAACTAATAGTTTAAAGGTTTAAAGGCCACTCATGAATGGCAATGTCAAGAGACAGGGACATTGCCCTATCGAGCAGGACAATGCCCTAGAGACTGACCATATATACATATGATCAGCGCCCAAGCTAGGACTGGGAATGACCAGGCAGTGGCTGCTGTTAACTAAGTTGACTTCATACCGAAAGAGCTGATCAGGTTAGGGTGTTCATCCTGGCTTGTACAGTGGTAATGTGTTCGCCTAGCATTCGCATGGCAGCAGATCAATCCCGCCCGGGACCAGTAGTTTAAGCTGTTTACTGGGGAGGCCACTTCCGTGGTTTTGGCACCACAGTGAGTGTTCCAGCTGACGTTCTGGTGACCATCTTTTTTAAGAAAACTTGAATTGAAACCAGACACTTATAGCCTTTAAACTTTAAATATATTTGAATAAATATACGCTACCGGGGTCTAGGCGATGTCAGGCAGGGCAGCCGGGCAGGACTACGGTCCACCCAAAAGAAAAAGAAAAATCCTTCAAAAGAAGGCAACCGTGCCTACCCCATACGAATGGGGGGAAAAAAGCACGCTAATAGAAGAAGAAGAAGAAGAAGAAGAAGAAGAAGAAGAAGAAGAAGAAGAAAGAAAAATGTTATGAACAATAAAGAATAATTTTAACTAACGAGAAACAAAAATAGAATAAGCTAATTTGTTAGTCGTCATGGCTCTCACACCGGAAATTTTTTTTTCCCCCGGAAAAGAAAATATGATTTCCCTCGGAAGTCAAGACTTGCGTAAGGCATCAAGTCCCGTAATTAAGATTATAATCAGCTGCCATAAAAAGGCAATGAATATGCTAAGTAAGGAAAGCACAATTAGTAAGTATAACCAGCGCCCTCTTGATAAAATACGACGACAAATTCATATCACGGTCACAACTGTGACAGTTGAAGGGCTGGGAACCTGGGAACCCGTCCCCTTTTGGTACTTGGACCCCTCCTTGATAGTAGGGGCCTCCGGCCCCCTCCTTTTCCTTAGCCTGAGCGACGTATAATATGCGACGTGGAAACTCCAAGACAAAAGGAATGCCAAGTCTGGACTCTGCACTCCTGCTTTTGGATGGGTTCAGCCCTTTATTTATATGAATGGAGGGTCTTGCCCAAGAAATGGAATTCTTGGAAACCTACATTTTTTATTTAAGGGAATGGAAAAATGGGAGGAAAGGGGGAGGGGGGGGGGGGTGGTTGTGATACCTCTGAATTTGGAGACGGATTTGCTATTCGTACTGAAGACGGATTTCACACTTCGTGTGTAGTAGCCTTTGTGTGGGTGTAGGTTATAGGTGTGTGTGTGTGTGTGTATTCCTTTATTAAGTCTGTATATTATGGGGGTTTCATCAGAAGAAATTGGAGTTATGGAATTAGTATTTGGTGTTTATTTTTAAATGGAAAGTGTTATTGAAGGGATAGGTAGAGGTGGAACAATTTCACTATTGAAATAAATCAATAGGTAGAAGCCAATAGAAGTGCTAGTAAAATTTGGTTTTAATTTAAAGGATGAAACTCACGTCATTATTATTATTATTATTATTATTATTATTATTTTTATTATTATTATTATTCCAAGCTAATCTATAGCCGTAGTTGGATAAGCAAAATGCTATAAGCCCAAGGACCCCGACAGGGAAAAATAGCCCAGTGAGGAAAGAAAATAAGGAAACAGTAAGAATATATTCCTGTAACTTGAAAATTTGTATTTGTTATGTATGTACGTATATATGTATGTATATATGCATATATGTATATATAATATACATATATATATAATTATATATATATATGTATATATATATCTATCTATCTATCTATCTATATATATATACATATATATATATATATATATATATGTATATATATATATGTGTGTGTATATATATATATCATCATCATCATCATCTCCTCCCACGCTCCCACGCCTATTGGCGCAAAGGGCCTCATATATATATATATATATATATATATGTAACAACAACCCTATGCAGCCATTTCCAATCCAAAAGCCTCAGACATGTCCTTCTTCATGTCTGGGGTTTGGCCAGTTTTTATCACCTTACTGTCCAGTGTAGATTGGTGATGGTAGGAAACCTTATTCTGCTTGCTAAAAGGAAACCAACCTAGTATGGGTGTCCCTGGCCAGTACAGCTTTGTTAATCATGGTAATAAGCAAATCCTTTCACCAGGTCATTACTCTCTCTCTCTCTCTCTCTCTCTCTCTCTCTCTCTCTCTCTCTCTGTATATATATATATATATATATATATTAGTTTATATGTATGTCTGCCATAGCGTGCAGTAAAACAATAACACACATTCTTATTTATGTTTGTACTTATTTATATATATATATATATATATATATATATATATATATATGTGTGTGTGTGTGTGTGTGTATGCATGTGTGTGTATATAT
>NC_090752.1:2939282-2956782 GCF_036898095.1 Palaemon carinicauda | reverse complement strand
ACATTGAATTTCTCTCTCTCTCTCTCTCTCTCTCTCTCTCTCTCTCTCTCTCTCTCTCTCTATATATATATCTAAGAAGTTGACTATATAATTTTTACTTCCCCCGTTACTTCTCATTTCAAAATAGCTGATTTGATTCCCCCGGTTTGCAAAGTTGAATATTTAGCCTCCCCCCCCCCTCTCTCTCTCTCTCTCTCTCTCTCTCTCTCTCCAATTGAATATTTTTTCACTCAAGACTATTTTTATTATCTTATCCTCATATCACAGATTTGAAAATTTGATTATCTCTCTCTCTCTCTCTCCTCTCTCTCTCTCTCTCTCTCTTCAACTGAATATTTTTTACCCAAACTACTATTCTACTCCATATCATCTTCATATCACTGATTTGAAAATTTGACTCTCTCTCTCTCTCTCTCTCTCTCTCTCTCTCTCTCTCTTTCTCTCTCTCTCTCTCTCTCTCTCTCTCTCTCAATGAATTTTCTTCTTGCCAAAGTCCCTCTCTCCCTTTCATATCCCGGTGATTTAAATATCTCTCTCTCTCTCTCTCTCTCTCTCTCTCTCTCTCTTCAATTGAATATATTTTACTCAAACTACTATTACCCAGGCTATTCTTTTCCATGTCATCCTCATATCGCCGATTTGAAAATTTGATTCTCTCTCTCTCTCTCTCTCTCTCTCTCCTCTCTCTCTCTCTTTACCCAGACTATTCTTTTCCATATCATCCTCATATCACTGATTTGAAAATTTGATTCTCTCTCTCTCTCTCTCTCTCTCTCTCTCTCTTTACCCAGACTATTCTTTTCCATATCATCCTCATATCACTGATTTGAAAATTTGATTCTCTCTCTCTCTCTCTCTCTCTCTCTCTCTCTCTTTACCCAGACTATGGTTTTCCATATCATCCTCATATCACTGATTTGAAAATTTGATTCTCTCTCTCTCTCTCTCTCTCTCTCTCTCTCTCTCTCTCTTTCTCTCTCTCTCTCTCTCTCTCCCCACTTCTTTCATGAAGATTGTAAGCATTCCTTCAAGGAATCCCTCGTCCAGAGGGAGGCAATCGGAGTAATTTTCCTCGCGAGTGAAATGTGAAATCGAGCGCGAATCCCGAATTATTTGTCCCCCATCAGGAGAGAAAAGGGGACCCACAACTAAAGTTATATTAATCTTTTTGCATTTCAATTTTGAATGTTGTGATGGGGTAATCAGGTGTAAAAATAAACCATTTCTTCCCCCGCCCCCCTTAATAGATCTTGGGAGCGACGGCTGGTCCTATTTTGGGCTGGGAAAAGGGACCAATATTGACCGATAATAGATTATGTTGTTAGGAGATTCTAATAGGATCAAGGTTTTCCTTTTGTGACCGTTTAGTGAAGGAGGTAAACTTTCATGTACTGGTTTTTTGGGGTAATTTTAGTTTACATGTTTGCTTTTGCTGGGGGGTCTTTTTAATGGAATATATTTGTGTTTCATACATTTTCATACACTTTAATACTATTTCTTCTTCTTCTTCTTCTCTCTCTCTCTCTCTCTCTCTCTCTCTCTCTCTCTCTCTCTATATATAATATATATTTATTTATTTATATATGTATGTATATATAGATATATATATATATATATATATATATATAAAATGTATATATCTCGCTCTCTCGTGCACAGATAAAAGGAAACCTTGTTTAAGCTTGCCATTGCATGTTTCATATTGTTTTGGATTTTATTTGTTTACATGTTTGCTTTTGCTTCGTGTCTTTTTAGTGGAATATTTGTGTGTTTCATACATTTTCATAAACTAATACTGTATTCCCTTTTTTTATATTTTCCTCTCTCCCGCACTAATAGTAGAAAAACCTGGTTAAGCTTGCCATCCCATGTTTTATATTGTTTGAATTTTGTGCTATATTTTCCATTGATTGTTTGGTCTCATACACTTTTTTTATCTCTCGCTCTCTCCTGAACTGATAATAGAAAAACCTGGTTAAGCTTGCCATCCCAATCATATTGTTTGAATTTTTTTGCTATTTTTGCCCTCAACTCTTTGTATATAAACTCGTTATCTTGTTGAATAAAGTCACTTACATTCTCCTCGCCTCTCTTTTAGTACCTAACGGCTACTTCTCAAGTGAGTTTGGTATGTGTGTAAAAGAGTGTGTACTTAAAAGCACTATTTGTGTGTGGGGATACATTATCGTGGTGAAAGGATTTGAGTATCCCCATACATACTAAAGTTTTACTAATCAGAACCACCAGTACTAGGTTGGTTTGCTGCGAGCGATTAGACAATAAGTCTCTCACCATCACCAATCCGCAGAGGCCAGTGCGGTGGTGAAAACTGGCCAAATCCCAGACTTGAGTAAAGAACATGTCTGAGGCCTTTGTCCTGCAAGTGACTAGAAACTGCAGCATTTGTCGTTGTTGTTGTTGTTGTTATTGTTACTTGTCAAAGCTATGCAAATCAGGATCCACCAATACTAGGTTGGTTTGCTGCGAGCGATTAGACAATAAGTCTCTCACCATCACCAGTCTGCAGTGGCCAGTGCGTTGTTGGAAACTGGCCAAACCCCAGACTTGAGTAAAGAACATGTCTGAGGCCTTTGTCCTGCAAGTGACTAGAAACTGCAGCATTTGTCGTTGTTGTTGTTGTTGTTATTGTTACTTGTCAAAGCTATGCAAATCAGGATCCACCAATACTAGGTTGGTTTGCTGCGAGCGATTAGACAATAAGTCTCACCATTGCAAATCTGCAATGGCCAGCGTGGTGGTGAAAACTTGTCAAACCCCAGACTTGAATAAGATCATGTCTGAGGCCTTTGTCCTGCAAGGGACTAGCAACTGCAGCATTGGTCGTTGTTGTTGTTACTTGGCAAAGCTTTACAAATCAGAACCAACAATACTAGGTTGGTTTGCTGAGAGCAATAAGACAATAAGTCTCCCACCATCGCCAATCCGCTGTGACCAGTACGTTGGTGAAAACTGGCCAAACCCCAGACTTGAATAAGAACATGTCTGAGGCCTTTGTTCTGCAAGGGTCAAGATATTGCAGCATTTGTTGTTGTTGTTGTTATTGTTACTTGGCAAAGCTATGCAAATCAGGATCCACCAATACTATGTTGGTTTGCTGCGAGCGATTAGACAATAAGTCTCTCACCATCACCAATCCGCTGTGACCAGTGCGTTGTTGGAAACTGGGCAAACCCCAGACCTGAATAGAAACATGTCTGAGGCCTTTGTCCTGCAGTGAACTAGAAATTGCAGCATTTGTTGTTGTTGTTGTTATTGTTACTTGGCAAAGCTATGCAAATCAGGATCCACTAATACTAGGTGGGTTTGCTGCGAGCAATCAGACAATAAGTCTCTCACCATCACCAATCCGCAGAGACCAGCGTGGTGGTGAAAACTAGTCAATGGTTGTGGTGACCAATATGGTAACGTCCCTGACTGGTGAACGCCAGACAGGGGCTCGAGTCCCGATCAAACTTGTTCGTTTCTTTGGTCGGTGCAACCTCACCATCCTTGTGAGCTAAGGATGGGGTGTTTGGGGGAGCCTACAAGTCTATCTGCTGAGTCATCAGTAACCATTGCATGGCCCTCCTTGGTCATAGCTTGGGTGGATAGGGGGCTAGGACGCTGATCATATGTATATATGGTCAGTCTCTAGGGCATTGTCCTGATTGATATGGCAATGTCACTGTCCCTTGCCTCTGCCATTCATGAGCGACCTTTAAACCTTAAACCTTTAAACCCCAGACCTGAATAAGAACATGTCTGAGACCTTTGTCCTGCAAATGACTAGAAACTGCAGCATTTGTCGTTGTTGTTGTTGTTATTGTTACTTGGCAAAGCTCTGCAAATCAGAATCCACAAATACTAGGTTGGTTTGCTGAGAGCGATTAGACAAAAGTCTCTCACCATTGCTAATCTGCAATGGCCAGCGTGGTGATGGAAACTGGCCAAACCCCAGACTTGAATAAGAACATGTCTGAGGCCTTTGTCCTGCAACGGACAAGATACTGCGGCATTTGTCGTTGTTGTTGTTATTTTTACTTGGCAAAGCTATGCAAATCAGGATCTACCGATACTAGGTTGGTTTGCTGCGAGCGATTAGACAAGTCTCTCACCATCAATCTGCTGTGACCAGAGCGTTGGTGAAAAATAGCCAAACCCCAGACTTGAATAAGAATTATGTCTGAGGCCTTTGTCCAGCAAGTGACTAGAAACTGCGGCATTTGTTGTTGTTGTTGTTGTAGTTGTTGTTGTTGTGTTTGAGCGAGTTTTACAAGAATATGAATGACCATATCAGTACGTAAGCACTTGATTGAATATATACAAAGCAAATCTTCTGTAAGCCAATTCACTTTAGTGTTGGATTAAAAAGATAAGTATAGTTTTCCAGCTTTCTGGATGTCAAACTTTATCTTATTTTATTACTCTCTTGATCCTCAACGTCTGGAAACATTGCAATAAAGTGAGATGATCTTTTTAGAGCCCCTTTCAACTTTCATCATTTTGTAGTTGTAAATTGAGATATGATGACTAATTGTTACTATTGTGGTATCCATAAGAGCAAAATTAGTATTTATAGGATTCTAAATGAATGTTTATCATAAACATATAATGAATAAAAGAAATGATTCTTCAAAGATGGTTGTTATTTTAATGTGGTTGTTAGTTTTGTGTGTAAGTGATAAGTTAGTTCTGTTGAGTTAGGGTAATTAAATATATATATATATATATATATGTATATATATATATATATGTGTGTGTATATATATATATATATATATATATATAATATTATTTGTTTTTATGTTTGGAATAGTCTGAGCTATTCTTTATAGATTCTCCCCTGTCCTTATACAATTGATAACACTGAGATTACAAACAATTTTTATTCACCCAAGGAGTATCTACACTGTAATTGGTTAGTGGCTACTTTCTTCTTGGTAAGGGTAGAAGAGACTCTTTAGCTATGATAAGCATCTCATCTAGGAGAAGGACATTCCAAAATCAAACTATTGTTCTCTACTCCTTGGTAGTGCCATAGCCTCTGTACCATGGTCTTCCACTGTCTTGGGTTAGAGTTCTCTTGCATGAGGGTACACTCAGGCTCACTATTGTATATAATTTCTCTTCATCTTGTTTTGTTGAGGTTTTGTTTATATGGAGATATTTATTTAAATGTTATTACTCCTCCTAAAATATTTTATTTTTCCTGGTTTCCTTCCCTCACGGGGCTATTTTCCTCGTTGCTGCCCTGGGCTTATAGCTTGTAGCCTAGCTAATAATAATAATAATAATAATAATGATAATAATAATAAATAATAATTTAGTTTTACAGTTAATGCAGTGAGGTTTCATCATATTCTTTCTATTAATATTATTGATAAATAACTTTTGTATTTCATAACTAATAGTTATAGAAAAATTAAAGATTATTAATGATAAGTTTATTATTCATCTTTTAATGTAGGAAATAAGGCTAATTAAAATTTACATCTTAATTGAAAACTATGAAGATTAGGCACCAGGTTCAAGAAACATTATTATTATTATTATTATTATTATTATTATTATTATTAGTAGTAGTAGTAGTAGTAGTAAGTAGTAGTAAGTAGTAGTAGTAGTAGTTATATTGTTATTATTATTATCATTATTATTATTGGGTATTAAAAATCCACAATTATATGCATTGTATATTTTAAAATAGCAAGAGATTTCGCATATTTTACCTAGTGCCTCTGTGGTGTTTTATTCAAGTTATTATTATTATTATTATTGTTGTTGTTGTTATAATCATCATTATCACCATTATTAATTATTATTATTATTATTATTATTTTCAGTATTATCATCATCATCGTCATTATTATTGTTATTATTATTATTATTATTATCATCATCATCATCATCATCATCATCATCATTATTATTATAATAAATTCAAGAAACATACCCAGACCAATATATCTAAGAACAGATATCAGAGTATAGTGAAAGGAAAGACATCCTTCTCTGTGTTATGCCTCTCCATTAAGAAAGTTAGGCGAGGTAGGAAATTGTATTACTAATAAAGAGGAAAATATTTAGCTCTAAAGTTTGATTAGATTAAGATGGTGTAGTTTGAAGAGGGTATAGCCTTTCGTATGTTTTGTTTAGGACGTGAGAGTAGACTAAGAAATTAAAGTATGAATGTACTGTATATATATATATATATATATATATGTGTGTGTGTGTGTATATATTAGTATATATATGTATATATATATATATATATATAAGTATACATATATATATATACATATATAAATATATTAAATGTATATAAGTATATATATATACATATATATATATATATTGGCATAACCATTGAAGGTTGTTACTTATGATTTTTTTATAGTAAACTAAGAAATTCAGTTAAGAGAATTTTTTTTTTTTTTATAAACATTAAAGGTTGTTACGGATAATTATTGATAGTAAACTAAGAAATACAAGTGAGAATTTTTTTTTTTTTTTTGGCATAAACTTTAAATGTTGTAAGAGATGGGTATTAACAAATTATATTTTCAATCTTTCTTACAAACTTTAAAGGTTGTTACGGATAATTATTAATATTAAACTAAGAAATTCAGTTAAAATATTATTTTTATTTTGCTATAAACTTTATAAGTTGTAAGAGATGGTTACTAAAAAAATTATATTTTCAATCTTTCTTAAAGGTTTTCTAAAAGTTTTCAACTATGAAAAAGCAGTATTAAATGATCACCAACAATCTTCATTGAAGGTTTAAAGGTCGCTCATGAGTGGCAGAGGCAAGGGACAGTGACACTGCCCTATCAAGCAGTACAATGCCTTAGAGACTGACCATATATACATATGATCAGCGCCCAAGCCCTCTCTCCACCCAAGCTAGGACCAAGGATGGCCAGGCAATGGCTGTTAATGACTCAGCAGATAGACCTATAGGCTCCCTCGAACCCCACATCCTTAGCTCACAAGGATGATGAGGCTACAGCAATCAAAGAAACTAATGAGTTTGAGTGGTTCTCGAACCCCAGTCTGGAGATCACCAGTCAGGAACGTTTGCACTTTGGCCACCACATCACTACTATCATCAATTGTGTTTTATATATCTCAAGGTCTGCAATATCTCGTCTGATTCTTGAAAATAAATTATATTTCTCCTTCAGACCTCTGGGTTATCAGCGCTTCTCTTACTGATTACATTTCGATTGTAATTTGGTGACTTACGTCATATATTTGATGTCGTAAATTTGAGTTACTGGGTAAATATATTAATGAAAAATGGTGGGTATATTCTTATCGCGTAAGATTTCCTCGCTTTAAGGGTAAACATAAGACATGTGTGTGTGTGTGTGTTTGTGTGTATATATATATATATATATATATATATAAATATATATATATGTGTGTGTGTATATATATACCTATATGTATATATATGTATGTATATACATGTCTATGTATATATATGTGTATATATATATATATTATATATATATATACTGTATATAGATAAATTATTTGTTATTTTAATTTACTACGCGTAATTGCACGAATCATATATACTAAAAAGCTCATACTATATATATCTGTTAGTGTGAAAATACACTAGATAAAGTTATGTCCTTATTACTCTTACAGTCACCTTTACCACCCATACCTTAACATGATAGATAAGTGACTCCAACCACCCTTTCCTATTGCACCTTTCCCTCATTCAGACATACCTTACACACACGGGTCAGCTACTCTTTTCACATTTATCAACAGCTTACTGCGTTATGCAGGTCTTCTTTATTTCTTATATCGATAGCATTCATTTCCAACAGTGTTCATAATCCTACATTATCCCTTTTAAATTTTGCATAACTCAAATCTGCCTATTTTTTATCTTGCACATTGTACAAATCTTTAAACTAATCACTTCATATATATATATATATATATATGTATATATATATATATATATGTATATATACATATATATATATATATACATATATTTGCATATATATATATATATATATACTGTATATATATATATTTATATATATATATATATATACTGTACACACACACATATATATATATATATATACACGTGTATGTATATATATATATATATATATGCGTGTGTGTGTGTTTGTATGTACACAAAAGTCGACTTGGTTTAGGTAAACATACTCCAAAACGTATATCCATCCTTTATGTAATGAATCCGATCATTACAGTTAAAACTTAAGAATTACGCGCTTGATTATAATCTACTGATAACGTTTAAAAGCGAAATCACTCGGTTAATATATGCACTTCATAATGGCAGGCTGATAGATTAAATATATGAATAGTTATTTAAGGAAACTGAATAAGAAAAAATACATTGTTTACTCATCACATTTATTTTAAACACTTGAATATTTGTGCTTTTGGCATTAAGATTAAATTACGTTTTTTTTTTAAATACTTTTTATCTGGAGGTTTTAATAGTCTATAGAAAACGGGTGAAGCCAAGGTTTATGAGTAGCATTCGAGCTGAAATTTATGATGTCATAGAAAAATTTGCGTAGCATAAATTAAGTTAGGTTAAGTTTGCGTTCAATATAAAAGGTCTTAGAATATAATTTATTAAGGTAGTTTCCTTCATAAAACTATTATTTGATATTTTTTATTCATTGTTATAAATTGTTTTCTCTTTAGTGTTTAAAGATAATTTATATAAATATCATTTGTTTTGGAAGTAACGCCTTTTGAAATTGCACACAAATATATATATATATATATATATATTTATATACATAAATATGTTTATATATGTATATATATATATATATATTATATGTATATATATATGTATATATATATATATATATATAATTATATATATAATTATATATATATATATATATATATATAATTTGTATATGTATATATTTATATATATATATATATATATATAATTTGTATATATATATATATATATATATACAGTATATATTATATATTATACGCACACACATACGCAAACGTCCACATGAATACGCACGCATCCTCTACATATAGCAAAAGAGAAAAGGCCGTGCCTGCAACCATCATCATAATTGTTAGGGAAGGATCCAGGCAACTCTTGCAATCCCTCTCCCTCTCTTCCCTCTCCCTCCCCCTGCTCTCACCTCCTCTCCCCCTGCTCTCTTTTTTGCCACGCTTCCTGAAGGAGCTTAACTTGTATCTGAGCCCGAAGTCTCATTGCGAGCGCGATAATATAAGCACGGATGTCTCTCCCATCATAAAATTGTGGAGTTGAATGTGAGTTCGACATAATTATAAGGGTAACTCGCTCATTTGCATTCGAGATTTGCCCGGTAATGGGCGGATGTAATTCATAGTGTGATATTGCGCCTCAAGGGATAGAAGGGCCGCCTAGGGGGAAAAGCGAAGGGCGGTTAGTTAGGGACTCTGAGTCCTTTAGCAAATGAAAATGCTCCTGATGTGATCAGACCCTCTCCTGTGATCTCTCTCTCTCTCTCTCTCTCTCTCTCTCTCTCTCTCTCTCTCGAGTTTGCCCTGTTAATTCGCGCTAATCGTAAATGAGTTTGGGGCTAAATAAATGAAACGTTTGCTTCCTGTTTTCGACAGTAGAGAAAAAACGTTTCTTATACACGTTTCCTATGTTGAAAAAACGTTTCCTATGTTAAGAATAAGGAATAAAAAAGTTTTATATATACGTTCCCTATGTTAACAATAAGAAAAAGTTTCTCATAAACGTTTCCTATGTTAAGAATAAGAAAAAACATTTCTTAAACAGGTTTTCTATGTTAAAAATAAAGAAAAAAACGTTTCTTATAAACGTTTCCTATGTTAAGAATAAGAAAAAAACGTTTCTCATAAACGTTTCCTATGTTAAGAATAAGAAAAAAACGTTTCTTATAAACGTTTCCTATGTTCAAATAAGAAATAAACGTTTCTTATAAACGTTTTCCTATGTTCAAATAAGAAAAAAACGTTTCTTATAAACGTTTCCTATGTTCAAAATAAGAAAAAAAAAACGTTTCTTATAAACGTTTTACTATGTTAAGAATAAGAAAAAAAAGTTTCTTATAAACGTTTCCTATGTTAAGAATAAGAAAAACGTGTTTATAAACGTTTCCTATGTAAAAAATGGTTTTATACGCGTTTTCTATAATAAGAAATTAAGACAAAACGTTTCTTATACGCGTTTTCCTGTAATAAAAATAAGAAAACATAACGTTTCTTATATACCTTTCTTATGTTCAATATAAGAAAAAAAGTTCCTTTTAAACGTTTCCTATGTTCAAATAAGAAAAAAGTTTCTTATAAACGTTTCTTATGTTCAAATAAGAAAAAGGTTTTTTTATAAATGTTGCCTATGTTCTAATAAGAAAAGGGTTTCTTATAAATGTTTCCTAGTGTTCAAATAAGAAAAAGGTTTCTTATAAACGTTTCATATTTTCAAATAGAAAAAAGAGTTTCTTATAAACGTTTCCTATGTTCAAATGAAGAAAAGTTTTCTTATAAACGTTTCCTATGTTCAAATAAGAAAAAAAGTTTCTTATAAACGTTTCCTATGTTCAAATAAGAAAAAAGTTTCATGTAAACGTTTCATATGTTAAAAAAAAAATTTCTTACACGCATTTGCTATGTTACTAATAAGAAAATAAGTTTCTTATAAACGTTTCCTATAATAAAAAAAGGAAAAAGGTTTAATATAAACATTTCCTTTAATTTCCCGCGTATTGTCACTGTATTTATAAATTCTAAACACGCCTCGGATTACTGTATTCACTGGGAAAATTCACGCACGATACAATTCATTTGATCACAGTTCAAACAGAAACACAACGATCCTTGTAATGATATGATATGAATTAAATGGTTCTTCAACTGGCGCATTTCGTACGTTTTCGAGTCTATCAATAGAACGTTTGTATCGAGGTGAGCAAAACAGCGCGATGGGAAGCGGTGTTATATACATTTGTTTATGTTTTGTTGTTGTTATTATTATTATTATTATTATTATTATTATTATTATTATTATTTTCCGTATGATTATTTTTATTACTATACTACTACTGTACTACTACTACTAACAATTTTCCGTATTATTATTATCATTATTATTATTATTATTATTATTATTATTATTATTATTATTATTATTATTACTACTACTACAATTTTCCGTATTATTATTATTATTATTATTATTATTATTATTATTATTATTATTACTACTACAATTTTCCGTATTACTACTACTACGACTACTACTACTACTACTACTAAAATTCATTTGTTAATGCTTCGTTCAGTTACAATATTGTTGTCTGTTTGGAAGACGGTGAAAGTATTGAGTTGATAGACAATTAGGTTGGCCTAGGCAGCAGCCACCCGTTGAGATACTACATCTAGAGTTTATGGAATGATCTTCCTAATCGGGTGGTTGAATCAGTAGAACTTCAAAAAGTTCAAAGTTGGAGCAAATGTTTTTATGTTGACCTGGCTGACATGAGAGTCTTTTTTATAGTTTATATATGACATATCTGTTTTTGACGCTGTTAATAGTTTATATAGGACATATCTGTTTTGGGCGTTGTCACTGTTTTTAGAATGATTTATTGTTAATTTATTTTCATCATTTATTTATTTCCTTATTTCCTTTCCTCACTGGACTATTTTTCCCTATTGGAGCCCTTGGGCTTATAGCATCTTGCTTTTCCAACTAGGGTTGTAGCTTGGCTAGTAATAATAATAATGATATGGGGTCCTTTTGAATGGCCAGACAGTATTACATTGAATCCTTCTCTCTGGTTACGGTTCATTCTCCTCTGCATACACTCGGATCCTAATAGTCTGGCTTATTCTTTTACAGATTCTCCTCTGTCCTCACACACACGAAAACACTGAGATTACCGAACAATTTTCCTTACGGCACTGTAATTGTTCAGTTGGCCACGTTCTTTTTGGTAAGGGTAGAAGAAACTCTTAAGCTTATGGCAAGCAGCTCTTCTAGAAGGACACTCCGAAATCAAAACCATTGTTCTCTAGTCTAGGGTAGTGCCATGGCCTCTGTACCATGGTCTTACAACTGTCTTGGGTTAAATTTCTCTTGCTTGAGGGTACACTTAGGTACACTATTCTATTTATTTCCCCTCCTCTTATTTGTTAAAGTTTTATAATTTATATTGGAGATATTTATTTTAAATATTACTGTTCCTAAAATATGTAATTTTTCTTTGTTTTCTTTCCTCACTGGGCTATTTTCCTTGTTGGAGCCCCTGGGCCTATAGCATCCTGCTTTCCCGACTAGGGTTGTAGCTTAGCAATTAATAATAATAATAATAATAAATAATAATAATGGCATTGATAGAATCGGTACACTGTTAAACATATGCTGTAAAAAACGGTAAAAAAAATCCTGAAATACGGCTGAGAACAGCATATTTTTTATGAAGAATTTCCGATTAAAATTAAGTTTTTTTTTTTTTTTTTTTTTTTTTTTTTTTTTATAGTGTATTGTGCAAATTGATGGGGTATGAAATTACGCCATAAAAAGAACTAAGTATGATTGTTTGTAGGTACTGGACATGTCTATCCTCTTCACTATACTCAATTTTTTTAATGAGACGCATTTGCACCGACTCGCAGCGGGGCCCTTTTAGCTCAGAAAAAGTTTCCTGCTACCTGATTGGTTACAATTATCTTGACCAACCAATCAGCGATCAGGAAACGTTTGTGAGCTAAAAGGGCACCGCTGCGACTCGGTGCAAATCTGTCCTCGCTAAAAAGAATTGATTATAGGATATATTCATTGGCATTGTTTCTCTCATTACTTAACTCATGTAAAGTTTGGTTGTTTTTCTTGATCGTAAATTTACGGAGGAGAAACATATATGTTCGGTGTGTCTTCTTCAAATGCACGAAAAAGTGTAAATTGAGTTTTTTTATTTTTTTCAATAGAATTTCGGTGACGTGTTTATCATAAACAAATTTCTTTTTTTTATTTATTCTGTTCTGTTTTGATGGTGATCTCACGCCAGGCTGGGGTTCGAGTCCCGCTCAAAGTCGTTAGTTCCTTTAGCCGCTGCAACCATCACTATCCTTGTGAGCTAAGGATGAGGGGGTTCGGGGGAGCCTTATAGGTCTATCTTCTTAGTCATCAGCAGCCATTGCTTGGCCATGCTTGGTCCTAGCTTGGATGGAGAAAGGGCTTGAGAAAGGACTTGTGCGCAATCATATTTATATATGGTCAATCTCTAGGGCATTGTCCTGCTTGATAGGGCAACGTCAGTGTCCCTTGCCTCTGCCATTCATGAGAGGCCTTTAAACCTTTAAAATAACTTTCATCTTAACTTCTAGGACAAGGAATTTGAATATTAAAGTCTGGCATCTTTTTTTTCAATTGAAAACTACAAATTGCATAAGATTTTTCCTCATTCTGAGCACCACTTTACATTCAGATCTTCCTAGATTATACAAACCTCAATGTAACATGTATGAAGTGGACTATAGAAATATGTTTTTATCTTCATGAGGGATGAATGCCAAAAAATATTTTAAGATTCAGTTTTGGCTGTTACCAAATATGAAATGGTCTTACCAATGGAATGGTTGAGCTTAACGAATACTTTTGATTAGCATGATCAAAAGATTTTCTGCTGGTTAATAAAATAATCATTTTATTGTTTATATGTTATTTAGTATTTTTACGTTTTTATTTTTATAATTTTCATTTTCTTTTCAACAATGAGATCCTTTCCATAGTCTTGTGGTATTTGCTTGTCACGACAAGAATGGGAGCTTGAGTAATTTTTATTATTTTTAATTGCTAAGCTGCAACCCTAGGTGGAAAAGTAGGATGCTATATGCCCAAGGGCTCCAACATGGAAACATAGCCCCGTGAGGAAAGGAAATAAACTATTATTATTATTATTATTATTATTATTATTATTATTATTATTATTATTATTATTATTATTAGATAAGCTGCAATCCTAGTTGGGAAAGCAGTATGTATATAGCCCAAGGGCTGCAACATGGAAAAATAGCTCCGTGAGGAAAGGAAAAAAGGAAATAAATAAACAACATGAGAAGTAATGAACAAAATAAAATATTTTAAAAACAGTAACAACATTGGAATGGATCTCCCACATATAACTTATAAGAGAAATTAGAAAGAAATGTTTGCCCGAGTGTACCCTCAAGCAAGAGAATACTTCCCCAAGACAGTGGAAGACCATGGTACGAGAAAATCATGAGAATTTAATGAATGTAGAGATGGGCAATTTCCCGAAATAAGGATTTCTGTATTATTAATTTTTTATCTAAAATATTGCAGAAACGGAAATAACTTGAAGTACGGAAATTTTTTAAATTTATATGATTGAAGCAGGTTAAAGTTTTGATTGGAAACAAGTGTTTTTAAAAATGAAGATGGTAAAAACTGTATTAATTTTAGCTAACATATTCATATGTCAATTTATGTAAGTACTTATAAGTAAATTTGTTTTTATGAGAATACTTAACACCCCACATCTCTCTCTCTCTCTCATCTCTCTCTCTCTCTCTCTCTCTCTCTAACTCTCATCTCTCTCTCTCTCTCTGTAAGTACTTATAAGTAAATTTGTATTTATAAGAATACTGAACACCTGCATCTCTCTCTCTCTCTCTCTCTCTCTCTCTCTCTCTCTCTCTGAAAATATTTTCTTTTTTCTTTGCTTTTGATACTTGACGGGCAATAAATGTAAAACAGAGAGAGAGAGAGAGAGAGAGAGAGAGAGAGAGAGTGAGAGAGAGAGAGAGAGACTGTAAAGAAGAATGCCTTAAAGACAAGGGTGATGAGTCACTGAGGACGTCTTGTGGGGGGGCTCCTGATTTCCCCAAAGAGAGAGAGACGGAGCTCTGAAGGAAATGAGAGGAGAGGAAATACAAGGTTGAAGAGACACTTTTTTTTTATCTCTCGAGGTAAATATTGGGGATACGGGAATGAGCTAAGAATAAAAGAAGCAGAATAGGCTGGGGGGAGGAGGGGGGAGAGGAGGAGGAGGAGGAGGGAGGAGGAGGAGGATGGAGGAGAGGAGGAGGAGGAGGAGGAGGAGATGATAAGGTGTTGACGAAGCAGGTGATGTAAGAGGAGGTAGGCATGTTGATGAGGAGCGACTTGGAGAGAGAGAGAGATGAGAGAGAGAAGAGAGATGAGAGAGAGAGATTTGACTGTATAGTGAGAATTATTAGAGACAGAAAATAAAGCTTATTGTATTGCTGAATATGCTGTTTTGTAGAAGGAAAAATTATATATATTGTGTGTGTATATATATATATATATATATATACATATGTATATATATTTGTATATATATATATATGTATATGTATATGTATATAGATATATGTATATATATTTATATATATATATATTATATATATATTTATAATATATATATATATATATATATATATATATATATATATATTATATATATATACATACATACATACAGTATATCGATCGTTGATTAATATGATCAAACTTTATATTAAAAGTTCAGTAATTTCAAATGTGACCTTAAAAGTTATCAACCTCACTAGTCACTAGTAGGGTTAGGTGTATATTAACCAAAATAATTTTTTCTAATGAATTATGTGTAAAAATGTGTATACGTTAAAATGAATGAGTTCTGTAGTACAGTCAGTGTTTTGGAATTTCACAACACCCCTCTCTCTCTCTCTCTCTCTCTCTCTCTCTCTCTCTCTCTCTCTCTCTCCATCAAAGGTTAATCTGAATAGTTTAAGAAGCATTGGTTAATTCATTCCATATTCTGTAATAGCTGTTTCAAATTTTCTCTCAGTGTCATCTGTTGAAAATTAATTTTTTCTATTTGTATCGTATATTTTTTATTATTTGTATATTATATTTTCGTTTATTCCTTCCCTTTCTGATAAATATAACAATTTGAAATCGCAGTTTAAAAGCTTCGGGAAACATAATTTACCTAATGACATGATGTTTGGAGTTAGTTTTATCGATATTACTGAGATACCAATTAATAGCACTAATTGGTTCTTCAAATAGCTGTCAATATTCGTCAGCGGTTGTAAAGAGCGATTATTACAATGGTCAGCATTTTTTTTTTTATTTCTTTATTTATTTATTTTTTTTTTTTATCCAAAACGATTTCTTATTCAAAAATGAATAATAATGATGATATTTATAATAGTAAGGAATTTTATTTTGTTTTTTTACATTATACAGTAAAATCCTTTTGACTTCTTGCAGAAAAAAATATAATTTATTCAAATAATTAAAATGAATGAAATAAAATAAAATAAAATGATAACTTTAGATATAAACGATTTCTTATTTCCACTGTGGACTAATACTCTATAGTCTAGGACTTGAGCCGATTTTTTTAGTTTATTCACATTGAACGTGAAATGCATAAATGAATAATAATATTCATTATAATAAAGTATAAGATAAGGTCAACTTTGGATATAAACGATTTCTTATTGCCAATGTGGACTTATACTCTAGCCAAGGTCTGAAGCATATTTTCTTTTAGTTTATTCATATTGAACGTGAAATGCTTAAATGAATAATAATGATGATATTCATTATAATAAAGAATTTTTAAATTGTTCACATTATACAGTAAAATCCTTTTGACTTCCTGCAGAGAAAAAAATTATAATTCATTCAAATAATTATAATAACGTATAAAATAAAATAATGATAATTTTGGGTTTAAAACGAGTTCTTATATTTGACTGAAACAAATTTTTCTTTTAGTTTATTCAGATCGAACGTGGCATGCATAAATGAATAATAATGATACCATTCATTATAATAATGAAAAAAATAATGATAATGATGATAAGAATAAATATATTATTGAAATTTTTTTTACATTATACTGTAAAATGTTTCGACTTCTTGCAGTAAAAAAAAAAAAAAATATATATATATATATATATATATATATATATATATGATTTATTCATCCTCATCATCGTCTCCCACTACGCCTATTGACGCAAAGGGCCTCGGTTATATTTCGCCAGTCGTCTCTATAATGAGCTTTTAATTTAATACTTCTCCATTCATCATATCTTACTTTTAAAAGAAAAATATTCATAAATCAATAATAATAATAATAATAATAATAATAATAATAATAATAATAATAATAATAATAATAATAATGATAATAATAAGGATGAAATCGTAACCTTGATAACCAATAACAATAATATTAAATTTTTTTTTTACATTATTCAGTAAAATGTTTATGACTTTTTACATTATATTTATTTTGGCGTTTAGCACTCTTAAACATTTATAAACATGTACAGTAAGAAGCAGTTCTCGGTTATTTAACCTATAACCTGGTTAGAAAAGTTTGAGGAGAATAAAATAGCAAGTCTTCAAAGTTATACTAAAGGGAAGATTCCATTAGTTTGAGTGGAG
>NC_090752.1:2924282-2934282 GCF_036898095.1 Palaemon carinicauda | reverse complement strand
TCTCTCTCTCTCTCTCTCTCTCCTACATCTGAGGACTATGAGGTGCTTTTATAATAAGAGAAGTACCATATAGATCAGACGTCCCCTCTCTCTCTCTCTCTCTCTCTCTCTCTCTCCTACATCTGAGGACTATGAGGTGCTTTTATAATAAGAGAAGTACCACATAGATCAGACCCCCCCCTCTCTCTCTCTCTCTCTCTCTCTCTCTCTCTCTCTCTCCACCTACATCTGAGGACTATGAGGTGCTTTTATAATAAGAGAAGTACCACAGAGATCAGACGTCCTCTCTCTCTCTCTCTCTCTCTCTCTCCTCCTACATCTGAGGACTATGAGGTACTTTTATAATAAGAGAAGTACCACATAAATCAGACGTCCTCTCTCTCTCTCTCTCTCTCTCTCTCTCCTCCTACATCTGAGGACTATGAGGTACTTTTATAATAAGAGAAGTACCACATAAATCAGACGTCCTCTCTCTCTCTCTCTCTCTCTCTCTCTCTCTCTCTCTCCTCCTCCTACATCTGAGGACTATGAGGTGCTTCTATAACAAGGGAAGTACAAAGAGATCAGACGTCTCTAAATAAAAAAAGAGAAAAACAGAGCGAAGTATGAGGAAGCAGAGGTTTATCACAGTTGGGAGTAGAATGCGTTCGAACGTTTTAGATGACTCGGTTACTTGTAACCTTTTTACCTCAGATATTAGGGACTGGGGACAGAGAATGCCTCCAGCAGGAGGTTCGAATGCTACTGTTGTTCCTTTTAGGGGGAGGGAGTTAGAAGGAACAAAATTGGGGAAGGGGGTGAAGAAGGCAAGTAGGTGATTTTAGTTCGTAAGGAGAAGAGAGGGCCTCAGGTGGGGAGGGGGAATCCTCCAGCAGAAGGGGGAAATGCTACTGTTGTTCCTTTTTGGGGGAAGGGGGGGGGGGGGTAGAAGAAAGGGGGTGAGGAAGGCAGGTAGGTTATTTTATCTCGCAGGAGAAGAGAAGGCTAGTGGTGGGGAGGGGGAATCCTCCAGCAGAAGGTGGTAATTCTACTGTTGTTCATTTTGGGGAGAGGGGGGTTAGAAGAAACAAAATTGAGGAAGGGGGGGAGGGAAAAAGACAAGTAGGTGATTTTAGTTCGCAAGGAGAAGAAGAGGCCTGTGATGGGGAGGGGGGGGGGAGAGGATTGTATCATCCCCAAGTTCAAATGGAGAGAAAAAGTTCACCCGTTTGTGGGGTCAAGCAAAGGGGAATAAAAGCTTTAAGATAAAGTTCGCAGCCACTTGCTGTCTGGCAAAGGCGTGGGTAAGGGCTCCCGAGTGTGGGATTCTGAACAGCAATGACATTCTTCTCCGATAAAGGATGCCGAGACTCAACGGCAGCCGAGGGAGTCTACCGGAGATGGACTACCCGAGGCACGCCTTCGCCTAGACCGCTAACCGACGACTCGAATTTACGACAACTGTGACGATGATTTCGGAGGGATGAGAGAGAGAGAGAGAGAGAGAGAGAGAGAGAGAGAGAGAGGGGGGGGGGTTGAATGTAATGTATGTAATGTAGGTTTGTGAAGCGTTTATTTTGGGTATTTTTTTTTATTGCAGTGACACGTGTGTGTGTGTGTGTGTACGAATATATATATATATATATATATATATATATATAAAGATATGCATAGTTATCTTACAGATCTAACAAAAAGTTACAATAAATTTCTTTAAAAATTATTTTGCTTGAGATATTACAAATGGCGCATGCACACTCACACACACACATACACACACACACACATATATATATATATATATGTGTGTGTGTGTGTGTGTGTGTGTGTCCACAGACATTGAAGTTGTGTAAGATCAAGTTATCTCTTCTTACACATCTTCCCGAGGCAGACCTTTCCATCAGCATCACCAAAAAACGCCTCTGCATGAATGAATGTTAACATCGTTGTGTGCCATTCTCGTAAACCCTGATTAATCGCGTAGTAAAATGAGGGTTCCTAGTCGCAGTTTAAGGACCACCTTTTTACAGGTAGTAGGATCTCCCTCTTTCATCCTCTTCACTGCGTACTTACGCATAGAGGGCGTAGGTCCTTTCTTCCTTTTTTTTTTTTTAGAATGTTGTGAAGTTCAGACTTGCTGTAAATGTTTGTATGTTGAACAGGGTGATATAAGTGTTTTTTATAGTTTGTGAAATATATATATATATATATATATATATAAATATATATATATATATATATATATATGTGTGTGTTTTGGTGTTGATACTGTTTTTTTAAATATTTTATTAATTGTTCATTATTTTTCATATTTATTTATTGCCTATCCCTCACTGGGCTATTTTTCCCTGTTGGAGCCCTTGGGCTTATAGCATCTTGTATTTCCAACTACGGTTGTAGCTTAGCTAATAATAATAATAATAATGATAATAATAATAATAATAATAATAATACTTGCCTTAGTAGGGAGTGCACTGTAAGGTTTAAAGGTAACTCATGAATGGCAGAGGCAGTGACAGTGCCCTCTTATTATCTTTGATAGGATCTCTAAGCGTAACTAATTACTCTTTGGAATCAGCTGTTCGATGTTATATTTGCTTGGCTTAATAGTATTTTGAATCTTTATTATCTTGATAGCGCCTGTTTAAAGGTCACTCATGAATGGCAGAGGCAAGGGACAGCGAGAATGCCCTATAGACTGGCCATATATATATATATATATATATATATGTGTGTGTGTGTGTGTGTGTGTGTGTATGTGGGTAAATATATGATTAACCCTTATAGACAAGCCATATATGCATATGATCAGCCCCCAATTCCCCTCTCCACCCAAGCTAGGACCAGGGAAGGCCAGGCAATGGCTGCTGACTATACGGTCCTCCAAACCCCCATTCTCAGCTTGCAAGGATGGTGAGGTTGCAGACACTTTTAGGAACTATCGAGGTTCCGCGGGACTCGAACCCCAGTTCGGTGATCTCCAAGCAGGGACGTTTCAAATAGACCACCACAATCTTATTAGACATTACTTATGGGTCTTTGCACCAGTAAGTGTTTTATGTCTAACTCTACATACGTCATTGCTTCCTTCAACCAATCTTGCTGTTCAAAACTCTAAGGGTTTTCTCTCCATATTTCACTTAGTTGCTAAATGGTATCTCTGGCCCTAAAATCCCAAAATTTCATTTGGGTTATGAATGGCCCCTCTGGTCCCAGCGCTGATCTGTATACCCCGAGTTCACAAATCCAATCCTAATTGTCATGGTAAACCATGAGTAAAGATATTCGGTTTTTCTTTTCGTTGTTTGTTAACAATTAAATTACATCTGCTTCAAATGGAATTGTATAATATCATATGTTTTGAAGCTGTTTTTTGGGCAAAGTAATATAAGAGTTTTTATACCTCTCTCTCTCTCTCTCTCTCTCTCTCTCTCTCTCTCTCTCTTAGATTTTTTATTGAATGTTTCTCTCCCATACAATTCTAGATGCTTTTACCGAATCTCTCTCTCTCTCTCTCTCTCTCTCTCTCTCATACAGTTCTAGATGTTTTTACTGACTCTCCCATACAATTTTAGATGCGTTTACCATCTCTCTCTCTCTCTCTCTCTCTCTCTCTCTCTCTCTCTCAGCATGCGAAACTAGAGATCTGTGGTCTTTAAATGGTATTCAATCAGTTCATTTAATATCATTAATTAGCTTGTTGATTTATCACCATGTTTATTGTGTTTTGCCTTTGTCTCCTTTCGCTTTCCCTTCGCTTTCCATTCTCCTTCCCTTCACACCCGAATCTATAGTTTAATTAATCCATTTTATTCATATTCATTCTTTCTTATTCACAGGTTACTTATGCTTTTAATGCTTTCCTTAGTATTCCTTCTTCCTTTTTTTTCTTCTATGTCCGTGCTTCTTTCAATTATCCTGTTATTCATTGGTTTATACTTTCTTCTCCATCTTTTACTTCTTACTTTACTTGTGATTATGTTTAACATCATCTGTATAATATAGCTGATTGGTTATTACAAATTTTCAAGTCATTTCCTATATCTTTTCACCTAATTTTTTTCTTCTACATTATTTTTCTATATTTCAATTACATTTAATATATGTTTTGCATTTACTTATCTATCCTGTTTTTGTTCTCTGCCTTTCTACTATTTGTTTCTACTCTCTTCTCCCTTTTTTACTTCTTCTTACTTTACTTGGGATTATATTTATCCTCATCTGTTTGATTATCACCAATTATTAAGTCTGTTCTAATTCTTATTTTTTCCATCTTCACTATTCATTTTTATATTTCAGTTACATTTAATATATGTTTTTCATATACTTATCAATTATTTGCCTTTCTACTATTAGTTATTCATTTGTTTCTACTCTCTTCTCCCTTTTCTACTTACTCTTACTTTACTTGTGATTACATTTATCATCATCTGTATAATATAGCTGATTGATTATAATATTACCAATTATTAAGTCTGTTCTAAATCTATTTATCTTTTCCATCTTCACTATTTTGTTTTATATTTCAATTACATTTAATATATTATTACCAATTTTAAAGTAATTTTCTAAATCTATTTGTCATATCCATCTTAACTATTTTGTTTTATATTTCAATTCCTTTTAATATATTATCACCAATTTTTAATTAATTTTCTAAATCTATTTAACTTTTCCATCTTCACTCTTTTGTTTTATATTTCAATTACATTTAATATATTAACAATTTTTAAGTCACCTTCTAAATCTATTTATGTTTTCCATCTTCACTATTTATTTTTATATTTCAATTAAATTTAATATAATATTAAAAAGTTTTAAGTAATTTTCTAAATTTATTTATCTTTTCCACCTTCACTATTTATTTTTATATTTCAATTACATTTAATATGTGTTTTACATATACTTATCTATTCCTTTTGGTCTGTTTTTGTTCTCACTTTCTACTATTCATTTATTTATTTATTATTATTTTTTTTGAGGCCTTTCCTTGAATTATACAATCTCTTTTTACGATAATCCAATATTCAGCTTTTAAGTACACCTGACGCGTTGTAACTTTTCTTTTCCTCTTTCTTTTTCTCCATCATTTTCATTCTTGTTTTTCTCCCTTTTTCATTCCTCTTCTTTTTATACACCTTTCTCATTTCTCTATTTTTCTCCCCATTTTCTCATTGCTCTTCTTTTTTCCACCTTTTCATTCTTCTTTTTCTCCACCTTTTTTATTTTTCCATCTTTATCATTCCTCTTCCTTCTCTCCCCCTTTTTCATTCCTCTTCTTTGTCACCCCCTTTTTCATTCCTCTTCTTTTCCTCCCCCTTTTTCATTCCTCTTCTTTTCCTCCCCATTTTTCACTCTTCGGTTTCTCCCCCTTTTTATTTCATCTCCTTTTTTTCTCCATCTTTATCATGCCTCTTCTTTTTCTACCCCATTTTCATTCCTCTTCATTTCTACCATTTTGTTTCATTCCTCTTCTTTTTCTACACCTTTTGCATTGCTCTTCTTTTTCTCCATCTTTATCATTCCTCTTCTTTTTTCTCCATCTTTATCATTCCTCTTCTTTTTTCTCCCTCTTTTTCATTCTTCTTTTTTCTCTCCTTTTTCCTTTCTCTCTTTTTCCCCCCTTATTTTCATTCCTCTTCTTTTCCTCCCCCGTTTTCTTTCCTTTTTTTCCATCTTTATTATTTCTCTTCCTTTTCTCCACATTTTTAATCCCTTTTCTATTTTCCACCTTTATCATTCGTCTTTTTCTACACCTTTTTCATTCCTCTTCTTTTTCTACACCTTTTTCATTCCTCTTCATTTTTCCACCTTTTTTCATTCCTCTTCTTTTCCTCCCCCTTTTTTATTCTTCTTCTTTTCCTCCATCTTTATCATTTCTCTTCTTTTTCTCCACAATTTTCATTCCCCTTTTTTTCTCCATCTTTTCCATTCCTTTTCTGTTTCTCTACCTCTTAATATTTTTCTCCACCTTTTCTATTTTTCTACCTTTTCATTCTTTTTCTCCACCTTTTTAGCCCCCTTTATCATTCCTCTTATTTTCCTCCACCTTTTCATTCCTCTTTATTTCCTCCCTCTTTATCATTCCTCTTCTTTTACTCCGCTTTTTTCACTCTTCTTTTCCTCCACCTTTTTTATTCCCTTTCCTTTCTTCCACCTTTATCATTCCACTTATTTTCCTCCCTCTTTCATTCCTCTTCTTTTTCTATCCCTTTTTCATATCTCCTCTTTTCCTTCCCCTTTTTTTATTCCTCTTCTATTTCTCCCCTTTTTTCATTCCTCTTTTATATTTCCTTTTTCATTCCTCTTCTTTTACTCCCTGTTTCATCTCTCTTCTATTCCACCCTTTCTTTTATTACTCTTCTTTTCCTCCTCCTTTTTCATTCCTCTTCTATTCCTCCCTCTTTTTCATTCCTCTTCTTTTCCTCCCTCCTTTTCATTCCTCTTCTTTTCCTCCCTCTTTTTCATTCCTCTTCTTTTCCTCCCTCTTTTCCATTCCTCTTCTTTTCTTCCTTCTTTTTCATTCCTCTTCTTTTCCTCCGCCTTTTTCATTCCTCTTTCATTCCTCGTTTTCTCCTCCACCTTTTTCATTCCTCTTTCATTCCTCCCTCTTTTTCATTCATCTTCTTTTCTTCCCCCTTTTCATTTCTCTTCTTTTCTTCCCTCTTTTTCATTCCTCTTATTCTCCTCCTCCTTTTTCATTCCTATTATTCTCCTCCGCCTTTTTCATTCCTCATCTTTTCCTCCTTCTTTTCCTCCCTCTTCCATTCCTCTTCTATTCCACCCTCTCTTTCATTCCTCATTCTTTCCTCCCCCTTTTTCATTCTTCTTCATTTCCTCGTCATTGTAGCCAGCGAAATATATGGTTGCTCATCTTGCGTTGTGGAGCATTGTCGCTGGAGTAGCATCGGGAGCAACATTTGCGAACAGTGTTATTGAGAGAGAGAGAGAGAGAGAGAGAGAGAGAGAGAGAGAGAGAGTTTGGGGGGAGTCCAAGTGGCTAAACGGATTGTTTGGGGTTCACTAGTTGTAGGTGTAAGAGAGAGAGAGAGAGAGAGAGAGAGAGAGAGAGAGCTTGTGCTCTCGCCTTGCTGCCTGGAATCATTATGGGAGGGGGGTGAGGGAAGGGGGGACGGTGTGGGGTGTCTATTCTTATGACCCACACCTGGAGCTTTCTCACGCTGGCACACATTACAACACTACCGCCCAAAAATGGACATGAAACATCCAATGTCTGGTGAACAACTACGTGAGGAATAGCAGAAGGAGGAACAACAAAGGAGGAGGAGGAGGAGGAAGAAGAAGAAAGGGAGGAGTAGAAGGAGGGGGGAAGAAGAGGAAGAAGAGGGGATAGAGTTGGCGAAACAGGAGGCGAGGACTCCAGGTGAGTGAAGTTCATGAGATAGGATGGAAGAGGAAGAAGAAAGGTAGGAAGATGAGGAGGAAAGAGAAAGGGAAGAAGAGGAGGAGGAAGAAGAAAGGGAGGAAGTGGAGGAGGAAGAAGAAAGGGAGGAAGAGGAGAAGGAAGAAGATAGGGAAGAGCAGAAAGAGGAGTAAGAAGATAGGTAGAGAAAGAGGAGGGAATAGAGTTGGCGAAGCAGGAGGTAAGGACTTCAGGTGAGTGAAGTTCATGAGATAGGATGGATGAGGAGGAAGAAAGGGAGGGGTAGATGGAGGAGGAAGAAAAAAAGGAGTAGGAGGAGAAGGAAGATAAAAGATAAGGAAGAAGGAAAAGACGAGGGGATAGACTTAAGGTAAAAGGAGGTAAGGACTTCAGGTGAGTGAGGTTCATGAGGTAAAGATAGGATGAGTTTGGTTGTATGGGAATGACTTGGGATGGTGTTTGAATATGGCTGGGTGTATGGGGGTGAGAATAAAGCTAGTATTTGTGGGTGTCAGGCTGTATGGGATAAGGAGAAAAGGTGTATAAGGTGATTATTCGTATTGGGTGAACCACACGGGTGAGAATGGCAAATGTTTTTATCAGTGATGCGTAAATGACTCTATGAAAGGGGAATGAAAATGGTGTACCAACCGTGTGTCACACGATCGTACATAGTTCATTTCGTGTATATATTACGCTTGTATCTTCGCTCTTCCCTCGCACTAAAAAGAACAAGAACCTGAATAAACATGTCTGTTTTTCTCAACGGTAACAGTGTCTGTTTTGAACATGAAATTTTTTGTTCTTTTTAATGCGGGGGATGAGCGAAGATTCAAGCATAATATATACACGAAATGAACTTATGTACGATCGTGTGACACACGGTTGCTACAGTGGAAAGGAGGAGGATAGAAAGCTTTACTATGAAGCTGGATCGGAAAAGCAATAATAATGAGGTGGGTTAAATGGGGGGGGGGTTAATGTTATAAAGGGGGGAGGGGAGATTGGGTTGATAAATGAGGAGGGAGAGGGAAACACCTTTACGACATGGGACACTTACAAACTGCGTCTCACCTTGCAATGGAGTTTAAATAGGAAGTCTTTTATGGAAGATATAGAACATATTTTTAAGTGAAAATAATAACTGACAGACAAATGTCATGAGAGTGAAGAATATAGAAAATATTCCTAAAATAAATAATAACTGACAGACAAATGTCACGAGAGTAAAGAATTCCGTCCATTTAATGGAGAAGGACACTCCAAAATTAAGCCATTGTTCTCTGGTCTTACATAGTGCCATAGTCTCTGTACCATGGTCTTTCACTGTCTTGTGGTAGAGTTCTCTTGCTTGAGGGTACACTCGGGTACACTATTCGATTTTATTTCTCTTACTCGAGTTTTTATAGTTTATATATGAAATATTTATTTTAATTTTGTTACTGTTCTTTGAATATTTTATATTAATTGTTATTTTTTTTTCTTATAGTTTCCATATTTCCTTTCCTCTCTGGGATATTTTCCCTGTTGAATCCCTCGGGCTTATAGCGTTCTGCTTTTCCAACTGGGGTTGTAGCTTAGCATGTAGTGATAATAATAATAATAATAATAATAATAATAATAATAATAGTGGTATTAGTAGTAGTGGTAGAAGTAGAAGTAGTAATAATAATAATACTATTAATAATAATAATAATAATAATAATTATTATTATTATTATTATTATTATTATCATCATCATCATCATTAATAATGATAATATATATGATAATAATAATGATAATAATGATAATTAAAGGAAAAATCATTTTAAGTTAGAAGATAAAGAAGAAAGTTTTTCAAGACCCAAGAAAGAGAAACAAATTCATTGTTTTATTCTTTGAAATCTGTGCAGGAGATGTGAGAAGTGTGAATGTAAAGAGCGAAAGAAAGCCAGAAGTAGAAGCTCTTGTGATTAATTTCTCCAATTATATACTCGACCTCGAAAGAATTAGACGAGTGAAAAATGTGGACTGCGAAAGAATAGACCAGTGATTTTTAGTTGGTTTATAATTTAGAAGTGTTAAGAGGGAGGAAGAATAGAGGTTTTTTAAAGAGGTTTTTAGAAAGGAATGGCTATAATACACAACTTTGGTGGCTGATGTGGTAACGTCCCTGGCTGGTGAACGCCAGACTGGGGTTCGAGTCCCCCTCAAACTTGATAGTTTCTTTAGTCGCTATAACCTCACCATCCTTGTGAGCTTAGGGTCGGGGTTTGGGGGTGCCCATAGGTCTATCTGCTGAGTCATCAGCATCCATTGCCTGGTCCTTCTTGGTCCTAGCTTGGAGGGAAAGAGGGCTTGGTCGCTAAGGAATGGGTCTAATACACAGGAAGACGTGGTGGCCGATGTGGTAACGTCCTGGCTGGTGAACGCCAGACTGGGGTTCGAGTCCCGCTTAAACTTGATATTTTCTTTAGTCGCTATACTCTCACCATCCTTGCGAGATAAGGAAGGGGGTTTTGGGGGAGCCTATAGGTCTATCTACTGAGACATCAGCAGCCATGGCCTGGCCCTTCTTGGTCCTAGCTTGGATGGAAAGAGGGCTTGGTCGCTAAGTAATGGGTCTAAAACACAGGAAGTTGTGGTGGCCGATGT
>NC_090752.1:2916782-2919282 GCF_036898095.1 Palaemon carinicauda | reverse complement strand
TTTTTTTTTTTACATATTTGGTGGTCTGTGTGTTAACATCCCTGACTTGTGATCGCCAAACTGGGGTTCGAGTCCCGATCAAACTCGTTTGTTCCTTTGGTCACTGTAACCTTAGGGTACATAGATATTAATCTTTTTTTTCTTTTTTTTTTTCTATTTTTTCATATTTGGTGGTCTATGTGTTAACATCCCTGACTGGTGATCGCCAGACTGGGGTTCGAGTCCCGCTCAAACATCTTTGTTTCTTTGGTCGCTGCAACCTCACCATCCTTGTGAGAGTATACTCGGGCACACTGTTCTACCTTATTTCTCTTTTTTTTTTTCTTAAGTTTTTTTAGTTTATATATGAAAGATTTTTTTCTAATGTTGTTATTATTAAAATATTTTATTTAATTGTTAATTAATTATTTTGTTATTTATTTATTTCCTCAATTCCTTTCCTCTATGGGCTACTTTTCCTTATAGCATTTTGCTTTTCCAATTAGGGTTGTAGCTTAGCAAGTAATAATAATAATAATAATAATAATAATAATAATAATGATAATAATAAAGGGGGTTTTGGGGGAGCATATAGGTCTTTATGTTAAGTCATCAGCAGCCATTGCCTGGCCCACTTTTGTCCTAGCTTGGGTAGAGAGGGGGCTTGGACGCTGATCATATGTATGTTTTGTCAGTCTCTAGGACATTGTCCTGCTTGATAGGGCAATGTCACTGTTCATTGCCTGTGCCATCCATGATTGGCCCTTAAACCTTTACACTGGTGTGCAAAAAATTATGGGAAATCCTTGACTTTCCGATTTTCGGTAGATATTCTGTTGCTTTTGTTATAATTGCCTCCCGGCTAATACAGTGGTAACATGTTCGCCTAGCGTTTGCATGGCAGCAGATCGATCCGAGCCGGGAACCGTGAGTTTTAAGCTATTTACTGGGGAGGCCACTGTTGTGGGAGGGCAGCACGGTGGGGAGTTGAGCTTGCTTGGCTGACGTTCTGGTGAGTATCTATTCTGATGGAGCTGGAACTGAAACCAGACACCTTTAACTTTTAACTATTAACTTGAAATGTTTGGGAAAGGAAAATTGTAAGATAACCCAAATTGATATTCGATTTAAATTTAACCAACCCCGAACTCTGGTGCCCAACCACAGCAGTGGCCTCTCCAGTAAACTACTTAAACTCACGGTCCCGGTTGGGACCGATCTGCTGCCATGCGAATGCCAGGTGAATACGTTACCACTGTACTAGTCTACATGATGTATGTCAAAGGAAAGTTTTACATGTGTGAAACTGGTATGAATTTTAGTAGAGTGACTTTTTCTAAAATATTACATTTAAGCGGTTTTAAAAATCATTAAAAATAGCTATTTTTCATTGAAATGGTGCCAAATTTTGTGTTTTTTATCTGGAAAATACCCTGTGCTTTAGGAGACTGATATATATATATATATATATATATATACATATTATTATTATTATTATTATTATTATTATTACTTACTAAGCTACAACCCTAGTTAGAAAAGCAGTATGCTATAAGCCCAGGGGCTCCAACAGGGAAAATAGCTCAGTGCGGAAAGGAAAAAAGGAAAATAAAATATTCTAAGAAGAGTAACAACAATATATATCTCCTATATAAACTATAAAAACTTTAACAAAACAAGAGGAAGAGACAATAAGATAGGAGAGTGTGCTCGAGTGTACCCTCAAGCAAGAGAACTCTAACCCAAGACAGTGAAAGGCCATGGTACAGAGGCTATGGCACTACCCAAGACTAGAGAACATGTGGTTTGATTTTGGAGTGTCCTTCTCCTAGAAGAGCTGCTTACCATAGCTAAAGAATCTCTTCTACCTTACCAAGAGGAAGTGGCACTGAACAATTACAGTGCAGTAACCCCTTGGGTGATGAAGAATTGTTTGGTAATCTGTGTTGTCAGGTGTATGAGGATAGAGGAGAATATGTAAAGAATATGCCAGACTATTCAGTGTGTATGTAGGCAAAGGGAAAATGAACCGTAACCAGAGAGGAGGATCCAATGTAGTACTGTCTGGCCAGTCAAAAGACCCCATAACTCTCTAGCGGTAGTATCTCAACGGGTGGCTGGTGCCCCTGGCCAACCTACTACCTATATATATATATATATATATATCATCATCATCATCATCATCAACAAAAATGCAGCCGTATCTAGTCTATTGCAGGACAAAAGGCCTCAAGACATCTCAATTCATGTCTGCTGTTATGCCAGTTTCATAACCACACTAACCAGAGGGGATTGGTGATGGTGGGTGATTTAATCTGATCGCTCCCAGCAGACCAACCTAGTATGGTTTGCCTGACTAGTACATCGTAGATAGTGTTACTTTTCCAGGTCCTTTTTCTTAACTGCAGAAGCTATAGTCCATTTCTTTTAGCGAGGCAGATTTGCACCGACTCGCAGCGGTGCTCTTTTAGCTCGGAAAAGTTTCCTGATCGCTGATTGGTTAGAATTATCTTATCCAACC
>NC_090752.1:2909282-2911782 GCF_036898095.1 Palaemon carinicauda | reverse complement strand
TTTGATGGGGCATTTTTCTCTTTGCTTAGGTCGGGGGTACTAAGGCGTTTGGATTTTGTTTCTCTTTTTTATATTATTTTTGTTATTACTTGCTAAGCTACAACCCTAGTTGGGAAAGCAGGAAACTGCAAGAGATTCCATTGTTCTCTCTTTGATGGGGCATTTTCTCTTTGATGGGGCATTTTCTCTTTGCTTAGGTCCGAGTACTAAGGCGTTTGGATTTTTTCTCTTTTATGTTATTATTTTTGTTGTTACTTGCTAAGCTATAACCCTAGTTTGAAAAGCAGGAAGCTACAAGAGATGCCACTATCTTCTCTTTGATGGAGCTCTTCTCTTGCTTAGGTTGGGACTACTAAGGTGTTTTGATTTTTTCCCCTTTTATGTTAATATTTTTGTTATTACTTGCTAAGCTAACAACCCTAGTTGGGAAAGTAGGAAGCTATAAGCAGAGGGGCTCCAACAGGGAAAATAACCCAGTGAGGGAAGGAAACAAGGAAAATAAAATATTCAAGAACAGTAACAACATAATGAGTTTGTCTGTACTTATTTATGTTTTAAGTTATAAAATTCTTTAAGAGTAAGCAATTACTCTTTACAATCAGCTCTTCGTTGTTATATTTACTTTATGATTTCAAGTCTTTTTTTTTATATCCTGTCAGTACCTGTTTATACAGGTTTAAGGTTAAAAGGCCGCTCATGAATGGCAGAGGCAAGAGACAGTGACAATACCCTTGAAACTGACCATATACACCTATGATCAGCTCCCAAGTACCCACTCTTCTCAAGCTAGGACCTAGGAGGGCCAGGCAATGGCTGATAGATCTATAGGCTCACCCTAACCAACCATCCTTAAATAACATGGATGATGAGGGTTCCAGACACTACAAGAAACTATATAGAGTGAGCGAGACTCCGAATCCCAGTCAAGTGATTGCCAGGCAGGGGGAACGTTTCCAATATGCCAACACTACCACAGAGGTTTGAATTGAAAAGATTCGTTAAAATTAACAATGAATTGTAAGGCCTTTTCTATTGCTTAGGTCGGGGTATTATAAGTTTGGATTTGTTTTCTCTTTTTATATTTGTTTCTTTTTATTTATGTCTAAAGGTATATTCTTTAAGAATAGATAAATTATCTTTGGAATTAGCCATTCATTGTTATATTTCCAATATGCTTTTAAGTCTTGTTTGTGCTATCTTACAGTACCTGTTTACAGGTTTAAGGTTAAAAGGCCACATATGAATGGCAGAGGCAAGGGACAGTGACATTGCCCCCCCTTTTTTTTAACGTAAGGCTTAGATTGGCTTGACATTTACTTCACAGGAAGAGGCTTATTAACTAAGTCAGAGCATATCCTCTCCCAAGGGGAGAGATTGTGGTGCCAATGTGGTAACGTCCCTGACTGGTCCCGCTCAAACTCGTTAGTTACTCTGGTCGCTACAACCTCACCATCCTTGTCAGCTAAGGATGGGGAGTTGGGGGGAGCCTATAGGTTTATCTGCTGGAATCATCAGCAGCCATTGCCTGGCCCTCCTTGGTCCTAGCTTGTAAGGTAGGGAAGGGGAGTTTTGGGGAGCCTATAGGTCTATCTGCTGAATCATCAGTAGCCATTGCCTGGCCCTCTTTGGTCCTAGCTTGGGAGCTAGGGATGGGGAGTTTGGGGGCGCCTATTAGATCTATCTGCTGAGTCATCAGCAGCCATTGTCTGGCTCTACTTGGTTCTAGCTTGTGAGCTAGGGTAGGGGAGTTTGGGGGAGCCTATAGGTCTATCTGCTGAGTCATCAGTAGCCATTGCCTGGCCCTCCTTTGTCCAGCTTGTGAGCTAGGGAAGGCGAGTTTGGGGGAGCCTATATGTCTATCTGCTGAGTCATTAGCAGCCATTGCCTGGCCCTCCTTGGTCCTAGCTTGTTTGGAGGGGGGGCTTGTGCGCTGATCATAAGTATATGTGGTCAGTCTCTAGGGCATTGTCCTGGCTTGATAGGGCAATGCCACTGTCCCTTGCCCCTGCCATTCATGAGTGGACTTTAAACCTGTTAGGTGGTTCAATCTCGGTCTTTCCGAAATGGAACATTAGTGTTTCTAGCAATTGGTACTTCGTGGTATAGTGATGTCCTTCAATTGGCCGTTGCATGTTGATAATGACTGTTGCTGTTTTTTTAACCACTCCACTTCAAGGGAACAGCTTTTGTCAACAAACACTCATAACCAATTAAGAAAAGTTTCCGTCATGGCCGAGAGATGGCGTAAATGACCCCTCTTAAAGCAATAATCATCAGTTTCCCTGAACTCTTGTCTGGAAAGGCTGATTTAAATATTCTGTTGGATATGAATTAAAAAGGCTTTTTTTAAGTCTTTATAGTTTACCTATGGAAGATTTATTTTAATGTTGTTACTGTTCTTGAAATATATTTTATCTGTTAATTTCTTCTACTGTAGTTTCCTTATTTCCTTTCCTCAGTGGGCTATTTTCCCTGTTGGTGCCCTTGGGCTTGTAGCATT
>NC_090752.1:2895621-2898782 GCF_036898095.1 Palaemon carinicauda | reverse complement strand
CCTAACCCAAATGAAGCTCACAGGGTAACTATGAGCCCTAAACTATCTGTATCTCAGTGGGGATCGAACTCCTGACCCCGGAACGTGAATTTGGAACGTTTCCACTGTAAAGTTTTAATGTCGCTCAAGAACGACAGAAACAAGTCCCGGCTCCATCGAGCTAGGACCAAGGAGGGGCAGGCAATGGCTGGTAGACCTATAGACTTCCCCAAACAGTGATTGCACTACTAGTAACTATAGGGCTTGAGCGGATCTCGAACTCCTGTTCAGCATATTTCTCGGCAGAGGTGTTTCCAGTAGGCTACCACAACCTGTTCACTACATTTTGCAGATAGTGCGCCCCGAGCAGTGAACTTTTGGAATACTGAATATAGTTAAAGGTGTTAGTAGCGTCCTTTCCTTCAAAATCTAGATGTACTCAATGTTTAGTTCTCTGCTATATTTAAATTTTTTCTTTCCTCAATCTTATTGTCCAATCTCCTTTATATATATATATATATATATACATATATATATATATACATATATATATATATATATATATATATATATATATATGTGTGTGTGTGTGTGTGTGTATGTATATATATATATATATATATATATATATATATATATATATATATATATATATATATATATATATATAAATATGTGTATGTGTGTATGTATATATGCTAAATTGGAATGTTATTATTATTATTATTATTATTATTATTATTATTATTATCATTATTAATATTTTATATAAAAGCAGTCATTGTAGGTGTACTGAAAAGACAATGACATTGGATATATGTCTATTATATAAGAATATCGCAGATACACGACAGACAGATAAATTATAGAAATCAGTTGATAGAAAAAAAAAATATTTGACCCAACAGAAAACTACGTTCTAAATCTAGGCCATAATGAACCAGAAGTTGAACAGGGGGTAACCACAGGTAGTTTTAAGCCACTTTTCATTGTGGGCATATAAAGATAAAGTTAAAAACTATAAAAAAATGATTCAAGCACGAAAGAGGCATGAAAAAAAAAACGAAAGCTTGATACAGGCGAAAAAAAAAAAAAAAAAAAAGACTATTGTGGCGCAGTAGAAATTCATAAAGATGTGAATGAAACAGCGGATAAAAATCAGGAGTAAATATTGAGGAGAAACAAAAGAAAAACACGAAATGGTATAAAACAGTCAGCCACCTGAAAGAACGAAAAAGGAGAGAGAGAAAAAAAAAGGGGGAGAATGAAAAGGTAGGGAAGAATTGAAAAGGGCTTGGCTGCAGGACAAAAGAACAGAATAGAAAGAACGAAATGTAAAAGGAGACAGAGAGAGAGAGAGAGAGAGAGAGAGAGAGAGAGAGAGAGAGAGAGAGAGAGAGAGAGAGAGAGAGCTAAAGTGGGGAAAGCAAATCTCCTGAAAGCATTGATACTTTGGTCACTTTGTTCATGGAACCAAGTACCTCCTCTCTCTCTCTCTCTCTCTCTCTCTCTCTCTCTCTCTCTCTCTCTCTCTCTCTCTCTCTCTCTTCATCTGCCCTGGAATACCCGATTGTTAATGTTTTGAAAAATTTTAGTTTGTCTTATAATTATGTGCACAGGATCTCTCTCTCTCTCTCTCTCTCTCTCTCTCTCTCTCTCTCTCTCTCTCCCTATTGTTAATTCGATAACATGTTAGATTTTGTCTTGAAATTATGCGTACAGGATCTCTCTCTCTCTCTCCTCTCTCTCTCTCTCTCTCTCTCTCGTCTCTCTCTCTCTCTCTCTCTCTCTCTCCCTATTGTTAATTTGATAACATGTTAGATTTTGTCTTATAATTATATGTACAATATCTCTCTCTCTCTTGTCTCATAATCGTGTGCACAGGATCTCTCTCTCTCTCTCTCTCTCTCTCTCTCTCTCTCTCTCTCTCTCTCTCTTTCAGCTCTGGAATAACCTGTTGTTAATTTAATTACATGTTGGATTTTGTCTTATAATTGTGTACAAAATCTCTCTCTCTCTCTCTCTCTCTCTCTCTCTCTCTCTCTCTCTCTCTCTCTCTCTCTCTCTCTCTCTCTCTCTCTCTTTTTTTTCTCTGTTTTTTATCCTGCTTACAAATAGTGTTTTATATATAATACCTTAGTATTCTTTTCTTTAATTTTTAAATACAGAGAATTATCTCTCTCTCTCTCTCTCTCTCTCTCTCTCTCCTCTCTCTCTCTCCTCTCTCTCTCTCTCTCTCTCTCTCTCTCTCTCTCTCTTTCTCTCTCTCTCTCTGTTTTTATCCGGTTTTGAGATAGTGTTTTATTCTATAATTCCTTAGTATTCTTTTATCTAATTTAATTACCAAATGTAAAGAATTATATTTGTAATTTACAATATTACTCTTATTTCAAGTTCATATCTATCCAATTATATTAATATTGATTACTAGAACTTACCTTTTCATAAGTACTGGTGTAAGAAAAGTATTATTACTCCACACCATAGTTTTATAGAAAAAAAATGGAAGGAATTATTGCCTTAGTTTTTCATCTAATAGATCTTTTGATAGAGTTAATTTTAAAGGCAATCTTTATTTTACCCCCATATTTATAAAAAAAGATTTTATATTCTCAATGTTTCTTTTATTAACTTACCTATTCAGAAGTAAGGGAATCTTTATTTTACCCTATATTTATAAAAAAAGATTTTATATTCTCAATGTTTCTTTTATTAACTTATTCAGAAGTAAGGATTTAAGAAAACTAATTATTTTTCCACACCAAATGAAAAGAAAATGGAAAGAATTATTGGCTTAGTTATTCATTTAAAGAGATAATTTGATAGAGTTAACTTTTAAGGCAATCTTTATTTTACCCTATATTTATAAAAGTTTTTTATAATCTCAGTATTTATTTTATTTTGTTCGTTTATTGTACAAGACACAGGCTGCATTCAGTCGTTCCACTATATAGATATTCCCATTCAATAATATACCGTATACATATATTCATTTCATCTGCGGAACGGTGAAGGTATATTGTAGTGAAGGAATATTCATCCTGTTGTATTTTTCTGTTGTATTAATTCTTTTGTATTATAATATCAAGGAAATGCTTCTTTCATATTTTTATTAATGCATTAGGTTAATATTAAGAGTTATTTTGAAAGTTTTTAAAGTTTTTATGTAATACTTTAAAAAC
>NC_090752.1:2880621-2893121 GCF_036898095.1 Palaemon carinicauda | reverse complement strand
CCATGGTACAGAGGATAGGGCTCTACCCAAGTCTAGATAACAATGGTTTGATTTTAAGAGAAATTGAGTATATTTTGATAGGTTGCATTTTCAGAAAGTTTGATACAAAGCATATTCTTACAAGTTACATTTTCAGATTGTTTGACACAAACCATATTCTGACTTGTTCAATATTATGCTTTTTAGAAAAATAATGATTGCTGAAAAATTCAGAAATTACATTGAAATCAGTACATTATTATTATTATTATTATTATTATTATTATTATTATTATTATTATTATTATTGTTACTTGCTAAGCTAAAACCCATGTTGGAAAAGCGGGATACTGTTAATAATGATAATAATAATAATAATAATAATAATAATAAAATTTAAAATCAAAATTGACAGGTTAATACTCAATCATCACTCATCAATCATATCTAAATTGATCGGTAATAACTTTAAAACCACTATTTAGTTCTGTTGTGTACGTCCCTGACTGGTGAACGCAAGACTGGTGTTCAAGTCCCGCTCAAACTCATTAGTTCCTTTGATTGCTGCAACCTAGCCATCCTTGTGAGCTAAGGATGGACGTTTGGGGAAGCCTATAGGTCTATCTGCTGATTCATCAGTACATAAGTCCTTTTATAGTCTATTTATCAAATATCTGTTTTGATGTTAATGTTTTTAGAATATTATATTTTAATTTTTCATTATTTCTCATATCGTTTATCTATTGCCTTATTTTCTTTCCTCACTATGCTATTTTACCTTGTTGGAGCCCTTCGACTAATAGCATCTTGCTTTTACAACTAGGGTTGTAGCTTAGCTAGTAATAAGGATAATAATAATAATAGCCTTTGCCTTGCCCTCCTTAAATCCTAGCTTGAGTATAGTGGGGCTTGGGTGCTAATCATATGTATATATGATCAGTCTCTAGGGCATTGTCCTGCTCAATAGGGCAATGCCACTGTCCCTTCCCCCTGCCATTCATGAGTGCCCTTTAAACTTCAAATCATTTGTGATAAAAGAAAATTCAAAATCAACATTTTATTAATATTATTTTTACTACAATGATTCCACATCATAATGAATGACCATTTGAACCCTTCTTTATCACCTCACTCATGACAAGTATAATTATTTGACAACTGAAAAGCAACTGTAAGAAATTGTGCATGTTTAATGAGATAACGCATAAACTTTGCTACAGGCTGAAAAACTGTTGCCACCCAGGTGTCTCCTAATTATGGAGCGGACTGGGAGGCATTCGAATTACTCTGTGCGTGTGTGTGTGTGTGTGTGTGTGTGTATGTATGTATGTATGTGTGTGAATATGTGTGTGTATGACTGGGTGAGCAAGGACGCAAACGTTTGTTTGCAGTCTTCTGACTTTGAATAAGTCGTTCTCTTTGAGTTTTCATATAGTTTATTTTCTAATTTGTTTTCGAGTGCTGACATAAGCTTTAAAAATACCTTAATTTTAATAGGTCATTCTCCGTAAAATTATTCTCAGCCGTATTTCTGTAAAATACAGGCGACCGTATTATTTACCCTACTTTGTTATTGTCTTTTACGGGTTAGTGACCGTAATATCACTCCTTTACGTCAATATATCCGTTTTTAAAACGGTAAATGCCAGGCAACATTTATTCCAGGATTCCTACCGTTTTTTATGGCAATTTTTAACTGTGTAGATAAAATTATGTTCATGTTTCATCATCATCTCTTGCGCCTATTGACGCAAAGGGCCTCGGTTAGATTTCGCCAGTCGTCTCTATCTTGAGCTTTTAATTCAATACTTCTTTCATCATCTCCTACTTCGAGCTTTTTAATCCTCAGCCATGTAGGCCTGGGTCTTCCAACTCTTCTAGTGCCTTGTGGAGCCTAGCTGAACGTTTGGGGAACTAATCTCTCTTGGGGAGGGCGAAGAACATGAACAAACCATCTCCATCTACCCTTCATCATGAGCTTATCCACTTATGGTACTCGAGCAATCTCTCTTATAGTTTCTTTTCTAAGCATCATGCATAGGGAAATCTTTTTAGAATTTGCGAAGAAATTTTGATAAACTGTGATAGATTTTTTTTATTTATTTATTTTTTTTTTTTTTTTATTAGCTAGAGATATGTTCTTGGTAAACTAGCGCTTAATTCAAGATATTTAGGCATTGATATTCAGTCTAATTCTTAAAATAAGAAATAAAACAGTAAAACAAAAGTAGATAAACAAATAAATAAACAAGTCCCAGAAAGAAATAATCATGAAAACACAATTCCCTCGGAGGCTGAGAAGAGAACTTACCTCCTGGAAGTCCACAAGGCATGATGTCACAGGAAAAAAAACAACAACATTAAGCTGTTGGGTCTGCCCCAATCTTTTCACCCCCACTGTACTTCACTTTAACACTATTCCCCTCCAATCCTTCCAATGCTAATTCCTCTCTTCCCCTCCCCCACCTATCCTATCCCCCTATTCCAGTGGTTCTTAAACTTTTTTGCCTTGCGCCCCGCTTCTGCATTAAGCATAGGTCCCACGCCCCCCTCCCCACCCTTGAAATTTTTGCCAAACTAGAAAGTACCGTATGTATGTATGTATATTTTTTATAAACAAAATGTTGCGTTTTGTATGCTAATATACTTCTTTGGTTATGTGAGTATATGAATGAATGATGGATTTCTATTTCATTGCTGTTGATTTTTTATAGTAATGCACTGTACTATATTTCAATAAAAAAAACATTGTTCATAGAAAATGGGTAAAATAAATATATTATGATGAAACAAAATGTTATCATAACCTTTTTTCCAAACTGTTTTAGCATTATAGAGATTACATTTATTACATTTATAGAAAATACTGGGAAAAATACTAATTACTGAAAAAATAAACCAAATTTTTACTCTTAATACAATCTATCCATATTTATGTAGTATTGTAAAATAAAAGACATCATAATTACTACATTTTTATTTTCATTGTTACTATTTTCGGGGGGGGGGGGGGCCGCCCCCCAGTTTAAGAATCACTGCTCTATTCCCTAGCTGTAGTTTTAGATATTGTCATATGATTGAACGTTTTGGTTTCTATTTTTCTTTTTCTTTTTTCTTAATTGTTTTCTTTTATAAAGATAGGGAACTCTATAGTGGCACAGATAGGATTTGATATGTTCATTCCCATTATGGAATTATTTGAAAATTCATTTTCGAAATTGTAAAATTATTGAAGGCCAGTCTGACAAAGAGTGGGACCGACAATGTTGTGATTTTCCGGCAAAACGCTAAGTTATAAATATTAAGTTCCCTTCATTCCCATAATGGAATTATTTGAAAGTTCATTTTCGAGATTTTTATTAAGTTCCCTTCATTCCCATTATGGAATTATTTGAAAGTTCATTTTCGAGATTTTTATTAAGTTCCCTTCATTCCCATTATGGAATTATTTGAAAGTTCATTTTCGAAATTGTAGAATTATCGGTAGCCAAAGTCTGACGAAGAGTGGGACCGACAACGTTGTCATTTTCCAGCCAACGTTAAGTTATAAATATTAAGGAAATTTGGATAATAGTCCTTTGCTGTGCTAAATATTCTTGTGAATTTAAAAATAAAATATACATTTTTCTACTATTCATTTTTTTTTTGGGGGGGGGGGAGGGAGAACTTGGTTTTCCATTTTGAAATAAGTGTCAGTTTTAAACTATGTAATTCAATCAATGTTTTCTATTTTTAATTATTTTTTTTCAACTTACCCTTCCATTTTGAAATAAGTATGAATTTAAAAAAAAAGTAACTAAATTTTTCTATTATAAACTATTTGGTTTTGATACCATTTATAGTAATTCTATCTAATAATTTTTTTTATTAATTTAATCGTTCGGAAGTGTGTTTCTCAAGATATATTATTATTATTATTATTATTATTATTATTATTATTATTATTACTAGCTAAGCTACAATCCTAGTTGGAAAAGCAAGCTGCTGTAAGCCCAAGAGCCCCAACATGGAAAAAAAAGCACAGTGAAGAAAGGAAATTAGGAAATAAATAAACGACATAAGAAATAATGAACAATTAAAATGAAATATTTTAAAAACAGTTGTCATTTTCCAGCCAACGTTAAGTTATAAATATTAAGAAAATGTAGATAGTAGTCCTTTGCTGTGCTAGTAATTCTTGTGAATTTGAAAATAAAATATAAAATTTTTTACCATTCATTTTTTTTGGGGGGGGGGAGAACTTGGTTTTCCATTTTGAAATAAGTGTCAGTTTTAAACTATGTAATTCAATCAATGTTTTCTATTTTAAATTATTTTTTTTTTTAACTTAGCCTTCCGTTTTGAAATAAGTGTGAATTTTGAAAAATGTAAGTCAATTTTTCTTTTCTAAGCTATTTGGTTTTGATACCATTTATAGTAATTCTATCTTGTAATTTTTTTTTTTATTTGATCGGTTGGCAGTGTTAATCTTTTTGTTATATCTCAATATTTATTATTATTATTATTATTATTATTATTATTATTATTATTATTATTATTATTATTATTATTAGCTAAGCTACAACCCTAGTCAGAAAAGCAAGATGCTATAGGCCCAAGAGCCCCAACATGGAAAAAAAAGCCCAGTGAAGAAAGGAAATAAGGAAATAAATAAACTGCATAAGAAATAATAAACAATTAGGATAAGATATTATAAAACCAATAACAACATCAAAACAGATATTTCATATATAAACTATAAAAAGACTTATGTCAGCCTGTTCAGCATAAAAACATTTTCTGCAAGTTAGTCATTAATCTGTGGTATGGATTCTCTAATCTGGTTTTGTTCAGTTTGATGGTTTTAGGTTTTTAGGGCTTCAGGTTTAAGTATCCTTGTAAAATAGTTATGACCTGGATAATCTGTATCCAACTTACAGCTTTATATTTATTTTGGATTTTTTGCGTAATATTAAGATCTGCAAAATACTTGGCAGGCAGTTAATTCTAATAGCCAGGCCTTTTCCATCACGAGGCTCAATACTACACAGTATCTAGAAGTTTTATTCCACCTGTGACCAAGTTGTGGAATGATCTTCCTAATCGGGTAGTTGAATCAGTAGAACTTCAAAAGTTCAAAGTTGCAGCAAATGCTTTTTTGTTGACCAGGCGGACATGAGTCTTTTTATAGTTTATTTATGAAATATTTGTTTTTGATGTTGTTAATAGTTTATATATGACATGTCTGTTTTGACGTTGTTACTTATTTTAGAATGATTTATTGTTAATTTGTTCTCTTCATTTATTTATTTCCTTATTTCCTTTCCTCACTGGGCTATTTTTCCTTATTGGAGCCCCTGGGCTTATAGCATCTTGCTTTTCCAACTAGGGTTGTAGCTTGGATAGTAATAATAATAATAATAATAATATGTATTCAGACATTATCCTGTTTACAATCTTGTAAGGTTTTCTGAAATTTCAAAATGTTTTCATATTTCTGTTTTTTTTTTTTTTCATTTTCTATAAAATATCTTATTGATATAATTAATCGTAATTTTACCTAAAGCTTCATATCTAAATTGAATTGTAAAACTTATGTTAATCAATGTGAGGTTTATTCCAGGTCAGTATGGTCTTCCAATGTCTTGGGTTAGAGTTTTCTTGCTTGAGGGTACACTTGAGCACACTATTCTGTGTTATTTCTCTTCCTCTTATTTTGTTGAAGCTTTTATAGTTTATATAGGAAATATTTATTTTAATGTCACTGTTCTTAAAACATTCTATTTGTTCTTGTTTCCTTTCCTCACTAGGCTATTTTCCCTGTTGGGGCCCCTGGGCTTATATGGCTTATAATATCCTGCTTTTCCAACTAGGGTTATAGTTTAGCAATTATTAATAATACTAATGATAATTTGAATTGTTATTTTAAAATGGTAATGGAAGATGTAAAATTGTTAACGTAGTAGCCAACGGATTTTTTACAGCTTTCTCAGCTATTAAAAGAAAATTTGCTAACTGTGCATTAAGACAATATTCAAGAATAGGTTTTATCCGTGGGAAACTGTAGGGTGTAGTACTTGGTATCAATTCAAGTTGTTATTTTAAAATGGTCATGGATGACGTGAGATTGAAACCTTAGTAACCAGAGGATTTTTTTTTTTCAACTTACTCATCTATTCAAAGAAAGTTTGGTAATAAAGCCCTCAGAAGGATATTGGGAGTTAAATGGCAGGACAGGATTAGATATGAAACTATGAGAGAGATTACTCAAGTGCTATATGTGAAGCAGATCATGATTAAGGGTAGATGGAGATGGTTTGGGCATGCTCTTCGCATTCCCCAAGAGAGATTATGGTAATAAAGCCCTCAGAAGGATACTGGGAGTTAAAAGGCAGGACAGGATTAGAAATGAAACTATAAGGAAGATTACTCAAGTGCCATATGTGGATGAGATCATGATGAGGGGTAGATGGAGATGGTTTGAGCATGCTCTTCGCATTCCCCAAGAGAGATTAGCTCACCAAACTTTCGATTAGGCTCCACAAGGCACTAGAAGAGTTGGAAAACCCAGGTCTAAATGGCTAAGGACTATTAAACGTAAAGTAAATGATGACCGGAGAAGAATTGATTTTAAAGTTCAAGATAGAGACGACTGGCGAAATGTAACCGAGGCCTTTTGCGTTAATAGGCATAGGAGGAAATGAATGGAGGAGTATTGAATTAAAGGCTCAAGATAGAGACGACTGGCGAAATGTAACTGAGGCCCTTTGCGTCAATAGACGTAGGAGGAGATGATGAATGGAGAGGTATTGAATTAAAAGCTCAAGACAGAGACGACTGGCGAAATGTAACCGAGGCCTTTTGCGTCAATAGGCGTAGGAAAAGATGATGATGATGATGATGATGATGATGATGGTGATGATCAGAAATCTGTGATGGTAGAAAATCCTAACTGGAAAAAAATTGAGCGAACTCACTTAAATGGAAATGGTTATCTGAAAGCCCCTTTGCCACATACTCATTGACATTCAGGTCGGAAGCTGAAAAATTAAAGAGTATATATATCAATAGAAAAATTCGATTGTATTTTAGTTGAAAATTTCCCACCCAAAAATGTGTGAAGGATTTTTTATGTTGAGTGAGAACAATGAGCGTAGACAAGAGAAGAGACGTCACAAGCAAAAGCTTGCATGTGTATAGATACACAAACATACACATACACAAACGCACATACACAGACACGTAAACACAAACTTAGAGTAAATGTTTTAATGTTGAACAGGCTGTAGAGACACATAAACATACACATACACATACATGCAAACACATAAATTTGGAGCAAATGTTTTTATGTTGGACAGGCTGGGGAGATACACAAACATGCACATACACAAACGCACATACACATACACGCAAACACATAAATTTGGAGCAAATGTTTGTATGTTGAACAGGCTGTGGAGATACGTAAACATACGCATACACAAACGCATATACACATACATGCAAACACATAAACTTGCAGCAAATGTGTTTATGTTGAACAGGCTGTGGAGATACATAAACATACGCATACACACACGCACATATACATACATGCAAACACATTAACTTGGAGCAAATGTTTTTATGCTGAACAGGCTGTGGAGATACATAAACATACGCATACACACACGCACATACACATACACGTAAACACAAACTTAAAGCAAATGTTTTAATGTTAAACAGGCTGTAGAGACACACAAACATACACATACACAAACGCATATACACGTACAGGCAAACACAAAAACTGACAGCAAATGTTTTTTATGTTGAATAGGCTCTGGAGATACACATATAGGCCTATACACATACACAAACGCACATATAAATACACGCAAACAAACTTAAAGCAAATGTTTTAATGTTGAACAGGCTGTGGAGATACACAAACATGCACATACAAAGACGCACATACTCATACATGCAAACACAAACTTAAGCAAATGTTTTATGTTGAACAGGCTGTGGAGATACACAAACATACACATACACAAACGCACATACACATACATGCAAACACATAAACAGGGAACAAATGTTTTTACGTTGAACAGGCTGACATAAGTCTTTTTATAGTTTGTGTATGAAATATCTATTTTAATGACAGTATATCGAGTCACTGCTGTATTTCTCTAATGTGGCTCGAATTAGGGGGTTACTACAACTTATCTCTATTCTCGTGAATGAGAATACAGTGAAACTGAACAGTAACTCTGTATGAGTAAAAGGATTTGTGTATCGCCATGATCAGCAAGGCTGTACTATAGTCCATTTCTTTTAGCGAGTCATATTTGCACCGACTCGCAATGGTGCCCTTTTAGCTCGGAAAAGTTTCCTGGTCGCTGATTGGTCAGAATTATCTTGTCCAACCAATCAGCGATCAGGAAACTTTTCCGAGCTAAAAGGGCACCGCTGCGAGTCGGTGCAAATATGACTCGCTAAAAGAAATAGACTATAGTTAGGGCCAAACATACTAAGTTGGTTTGCTGTAAGCGATCAGAGAAAAATCTCACACCATTACCAATCCGCAGTTAGCTACGTGATGATGAAAACTGGCCAAACCCTAGACCATGGTCTTCCACTGTCTTGGGTTAGAGTTTTCTTGCTTGAGGGTACACTCAGACACACTAGAATGTCTGCTTACTTATTTCCTTTCCTCACTGGGCTATTTTCTCTGTTGGACATGAATAAGGACATATCTGAGGCGTTTGTTCTGCAGGGGACTAAAACGGCTGCATTTGTTATTGTTGTTGTTTTTGTTGTTGTTGTTGTGTCTTAATTATTTATTATAATTATATGTGGGAGTCAAGTGTTATAATAATTTTACATTTCTTCAGTAATATGAAAAACATTAAACTGGCAACTGTAAGGTGCCAAATAATTGAAAAAAAAAAAAAACTAGTTTTCAAATTTTCCTTTTTATCATAAATGAAAAACATTTTTAATAAGATTTGTCGGAATGAAACACGTTTTCTTTGATACAATGACATTGATGGAATAAGGAAAATAAAAACATATGTTTAAGCCACAAATGGATAACGAAATGGATAATCATATCAGATAATCATATCAGTTACCTATGAAAGAATGTTTCTAGTCTTGGATAGTGCCATAGCCTCTGTACCATGGTCTTCCACTGTCTTAGAGTTCTCTTGCTTGAGGGTACACTAGGGCACACTTCTATCTTATTTCTCTTCCTCTTGTTTTGTTAATTTTTTTGTAGTTTATATAGGAAATATTTATTGTAATGTTACTGTTCTTAAAATATTTTATTTTTCCTTGTTTCCTTTCCTTTCTGGGCTATTTTCCCTATTGGAGCCTTTGGGCTTATAGCATCCTGCTTTTCCAACTGGGATCGCAGCTTAGCAAGTAATAATAATGAAAAAAATGGCTATTTATCTTTCAAGTTTATATAAGACATATTTATTGTAATGTTTTTACTGTTCTTAAAATATTTTATTTTTCCTTGTTTCCTTTCCTTATTGGGCTATTTTCCCTATTGGAGCCCTTGGGCTTATAGCATCCTGCTTTTCCAACTAGGGTCGTAGCTTAGCGAGTGATAATAATAAAAAAATGGCTATTTATCTTAAAATTTATTAATTAACAAAACGCACTATATTTAACCTACATATTTTGCATTGAAACGAATAGGCATAAGTGCTACATGCATACATTGTACCAAAAGAAAACATGCCATTCAGGATATATTAAGAAACCTTGAAGAACATTGTTCCAGGAGAGACAAGGATTTACCCCCCCCCCCCCTCATTCTTCTAGAACAAAGCTCTTGCTTAATGCTTAAGTGATGCAAGGCTTTTCTCTTTGTCCTGATACAAAGCTGTGTTACAGTTTTCAGATTTTGAAATAAAACCGAATGTATGTCAACTGAAATATTTCTATGGATTGATGGATAAATATGAAGCAATTGTTCTTTGATGAAACGGATGTGACTTATACGAATTGAGGATGGAGCTGAAGGTTGTTATAGGTTAACAAAGAATATAACAGTTTGATTCGTTCCAACAATATAAAATTAATTTCTCTAAAATAAATCTTATTGAATTGACTGACGAGATAAAATGTCTGGTAGAATTTGTTACTGGAAGTGGCTTGTTTTGACATATGATATTATGTGTCATTAGCAGTAGTTTGATTTGTTTATTTCCTTATTTCCTTTCCTCACTGGGCTATTTTTCCCTGTTGAAGCTCATGGGCTTATAGCATCTTGCTTTACCAACTTGGGTTGTAGCTTAGTAATAATAATAATAATAATAATAATAATAATAATAATAATAATAATAATAGTAATAATGATAATATGGTGTCTACTGGAGTTCAACTATTAGCAGCTTGACTTGGTCATACACTGATCATTAAAATATGCTCATTTTTAAGTTATAGAATCCATCTGGCATTATTATTATTATTATTATTATTATTATTATTATTATTGTTATTATTATTATTATTATTATTATTATTATTATTATAAATTATTGTTATTATTATTATTATTTTTATTATTTTTATTATTATTATTATTATTATTATTATTGTTGTTATTATTATTATTATTATTATTACATGCTAACCTACAAACCTAGTTGGAAAAGCAGGATACTACAAGCACAGGGGCCCCAACAGAGAAAATAGCCCAGTGAGGAAAGTAATCAAGGAAAAATGAAATATTTTAAGAAGAGTAACAACATTAAAATAGACATTTCCTATATAAACTATAAAAACTTTAACAAAACAAGAGCAAGAGGAATAAGATAGAATTGTTTCCTCAAGGGTATCCTCAAGCAAGGGAACTCTAACCCAAGACAGTGGAAGATCATGGTACAGAGGCTATGACACTACCCAAGAGTAGAGAACAATAGTTGGATATTGCAGTGTCCACCTAGAAGAGCTGCTTTAAGTGAAGATTTTGGCTTGATTATTTTCCTAGCCTAAGTGTGCACTGAATAGTATGGTTTTTTCTTTTCCTCTTTTCTCATCATATTTCCTTTTGCAATACATGAGTTATGATAGCAGCAATGTATGAGGGGGTCCAGTACCCTTCCTGTGGTATTTATATTCTTCAAGGACAGGGTTCTCTTTGCTGATGAAGAGGAGAGTGTCGTATTTGCTAGGTTTAATTTCTATTGGTACTATATATATATATATATATATATATATATATATATATATATATATATATATATATATATATATGGGTTGTGTATGTATTATGGCTGAAAGTATGTATTAGCCATTACTTAGATGTCTTGACTGTTACACATTCAAGCACTATATATATATATATATATATATATATATATATATATATATATATATATAATACGTATACTCTATGTGTATAGTTAGGAATATAGATAAATCCACGCATAAAAAGTATCAATTTAATTGTATAGTGAAATATATGTATATATATATATATATATATATATATATATATATGATATATATATATATATATATATATATATATATATATATATATATATATATATATATATATATATATATATATATATATATATATATATATATATATATATATATATATATATATATATATATATATATATATATATATATGTATATTGTGTACCCTCCACTAAAAATAGAAAGCTATCGAATTAACCATAGTGGGAGAAATTTTTAAATTAAAAGAAAAAATTATGATTTAAATATTTTAAGGACATAAACTCAAAATCTTTCTGTTATTTTCATATTGATTTTATTTAAATTTAGCTCTTAATTGATAATGATTTTTATGTATTCAATTAAAAAAATATATTTTTTAAAGAATATTTTTTAATTGTCAAGTACCTTTTTATGTATCCAATTAGAAAATTCAAATTTTTAAAGAATGTTTTTTAATTGCCAAGTACCTTTTTATGTATCCAATTAGAAAAATATTTTTTTAAAGAATATTTTTTAATTGCCAAGTACCTTTTTATGTATCCAATTAGAAAAATATTTTTTTTAAAGAATATTTTTTGCCAAGTACCTTTTTATATAACCAGTTAAAAAAGTTAAATTTTCAAAGAATGTTTTTTAATTGCTATGATGTCTGGACAGATATATTTCATCAAAAGACTATGTTCTGAGATACCTATACAATTCCATATCATGTTTTCCATGTTCACTCAGAATATCGTCTGTATACAAGATTGAACATTTGTTGTTCTCGAAATGGTTCTGACGTTTATGGTAACTGGTATTGACCATGAACAAAAATATATATCTTTTACTGTTCTAAGATTTTTTTTTTTTTTTTTTTTTATAAAGGTAAACTTTGTTAGTTTGATTTATACACTTACTGTAGTTTATGAAATTTTTTGTAGAAAATTAATAGCTATAGATAATCTAGATATTATTGGTTTAGTTCCATTCCAATAAATTTAGTGTATATATATTATTATTATTATTATTATTACTTACTAAGCTACAACCCTAGTTGGAAAAGCAGTATGCTACAAGCCCAG
>NC_090752.1:2873121-2875621 GCF_036898095.1 Palaemon carinicauda | reverse complement strand
TCTGACCTCAAAATTGTATATAGGAGGTCAATAACTTTTTAATGGTTTCGTTTTTAATTTTTTTTTTTTTTTTTTTTTTGAGTTGATTACAATATTTATGTTTAGAGAGTGAATCTCGCGGAAATCCTTTATGCAATTAAAGATTCCTTGTATGGGAATATGACATCAAAATTGTGTATAGGAGGTCAATAACTTTTTAATGGTTTCATTTTGATATTTTTTTTGAGTGGATTACAATATTTATGTTTAGATTCACTGTATGAGGGTGATAAAAAGATACATTTCTTACAGGAATAGTATTATCTCTTGGGAATCTTTTATGCAATTAAAGGTTCCTTGTATGGGAACATGACCTCAAAATTGTGTATAGGAGGTCAATAACTTTTTAATGGTTTCATTTCAATTTTTTCTTGAGTGGATTACAATATTTATGTTTAGATTCACTGTATGAGGAGGAGTATAAAGATACATTTCATACATCTCGTGGGAATCTTTTATGCAATTAAAGGTTCCTTGTATGGGAATATGACCTCAAAATTGTGTATAGGAGGTCAATAACCTTTTTAATGGTTTCATTTCAATTTTTTCTTGAGGGGATTGCAATATTTATGTTTAGATTCACTGTATGTGGGTGATTATAAAGATACATTTCATACATTGTATACAGGAATCTTTTGTACATTGTGTACAGAATGTTAATGACATTTCAGTGATTTCACTTTTGTTGCTTAATTGTTCACTAAGGGATGAAAACTTTTATGCTTAACTTTTGTGTATACAAATGATTATAAAAGAGCAATTTCGTTATATTATAATTATTATTATTATTATTATTATTATTATTAGCTAAGCTACAACCCTATTGGAGGAGTAGAATGCTATAAGCCCAAGGGCTCCAACAGGGAAAAATAGTCCAGTGAGGAAAGGAACAAGGAAATAAATAAACTAGATGAAAAGTTGCGAACAATTAAATAATAATAATAATAATAATAATAATAATAATAATAATAATAATAATAACTGAGGGTACACTTAGACACACTAATCTATCTTATTTCATATCCTGTTGTTTTGTTAAAGGTTTTATAGTTTATATAGGAGATATTTACTTTAATGTTGTTACTGTTCTTAAAACATTTTAGTTTTCCTTGTTTCCTTTCTTCACTGGGCTATTTTCCCTGTTGGAGCACCTGGGCTTATAGCGTCCTGCTTTTCCAACTAGAGTTGTAGCTTAGCAAGTAATAATAATAATACAATGTAGGTTACACTGAATTCATAAAAGAAAAAAATGTACTCAAGTTAGTTTTTTTTATTAAACTTTATTATAAGCTCTAATTTATATATATATATATATATATATATATATATATATATATATATATATATATATATATATATACATATATATATATACACACTACATATATGTGTGTATACACACACACGCACATATCTATCTATCTATCTATATATATATATATATATATATATATATATATTTCATTCATTTATCTTTAATTCCTTATTCACTTTTAAATTCTTATTGATAGAATATCACAGTAATAAAAGACCTATTTGTATAATTCATTAACCGACAATCAGTATCAAAAACTATTAATACCAAACCCAACACATATTTCGTTAAACAGAATCTCCCTCATTTACATCGTTAATTACAATTGTATGTCAGTTTCCGGGCCATATCTCAATAAAAAAAAAAAAAATCTCAAAAAAATATTTTTTTTTTTTTTTCCCGAGTCTATTATCACTTCAACATCTTTAGTATTAACGAAAACCAGCTGTTTATGAAGCTCCTCACGAAACTTTTGCTAAGTATGTTAAACTTTTTTTTTTCTACTCGAAAATGTGGCGTCTTTGTTGAATACATTAGTAACTTCGAACATTTGAAGCTGTTAGAGTCGTTTAATAAGATTAAATGACTCCTTCATATTTTTTTTAAAGAGTAACAGAGAAGGATAAAGGTTTTTTTTTTTTTTTTTTTTTTTTTTTTTTTTTTTTTTTTTTTTTTAATTATTCCTTTCTGAAAACTTACCACTCAGATTATGTTTCATATTTGATATAATTAAGCTACGTGATTTTATAAAGTTTATATCTATATCTATATCTATCTATCTATCTATCTATCTATCTATCTATATATATATATATATATATATATATATATATCTTTATTTAGGTTGTGGTGGCCGATGTGGTAACGTCCTTGACTGGTGAGTGCCAGACTGGGGTTCGAGTCCCGCTCAAACTCGTTAGTTCCTTTTGGTTGCTGCAACCTTACCATCCTTATGAGCTAAGGATGGGGAGTTTGAGGGTGCCTTTAGATCTATTTGCTGAGACATCAGCAGCCATTGCCTGACCCTCCTTGGTCCTAATTGGGTGGAGAGGGGGCTTGTGCGCTGAACATATGTATATATGGTCAGTCTTTAGGGCATTGTCCTGCTCGATTGGGCTACGTCAGTGTCCCTTGCCTCTGCCATTC
>NC_090752.1:2860657-2872621 GCF_036898095.1 Palaemon carinicauda | reverse complement strand
CCCCAACCCCAACCCCAACCCCAACCCCAACCCCAACCCCAACCCCAACCCCAACCCCGTTGCAAATCTAGTCTGAATTCTATAATGAAGAATCGCAATACGAAACCTTTGAAAATCTAAGTTAACAAAAAACCTCAATAAGAAAAACAATCCTAGCCTGAATCAAATACTGAAATTATCAATCGTGACAAAATGCAATCTCTTGGCAAACAGACAACTTTGAGCAGTATCGCTTCAAATTAGCAAATCAAATAGTAACAATAAACGACTCAAAAACAGACTACTCCACAGAAGATCACAAAAGGGATATTGAAAAATAAGCAAGTCTATAATAGCGAGACTTTTTAGCCTGTCTAAAATCCGCCAGGTTAACCAAACTCCCAAAGCACCTAAAGACATTCTAGCGAGCAGGATTCATTTGACGTCGATTTCAAGAAAAGCCCAAATTTACAGAGTGCAGTACAGTCCAGAGGGTCTGTTCAAGTATGGATAAAGCCCAACGAAAAACTCAAAAAGCGAGCAAATTCTATCAGCTAAGACCACAAATTCGAGATTAAAACACCAGAAAAGTCAAACTTTGTTTCGAAAGAATCTCAAAAATTCAAAGACAACTCGTAGCTAACGATGTCTGATATATAGTAAGCTTAGCAAATTCAATATGGATAAAGTCAGATAGATGGAGAAGGAGGGCGATACTTAAAAAAGTACTTCCACCAAATAAAGAAAGTCAAGGACCAAACAATGAAGATATAACCATTTCCTAAAGGTCCGAGTCAAAATCCTACGTGGACAAATTCAAGGAGTTTTAAAAGTTAGTTGGAGAATTTGGACAATTCATCAATTAGAGAGGATACAATTCAATCCCATTTCGAAGAAAACGACATTTTCAGCAAAGAACCCACCCACAACAGTATGTTACCTAGTTCACATGAAATTAATTACAATATTATCCAATCATAACAAGAATGTTCGTAATTAGAGGACATTTCAAGTGTCCTGGATAAATCCTTGAAATAAGACTAAGAAGAAAAGAAAAAGGTTAAAATTAATGACAAGATGCACGTCGAGCTGTATTTAAACAAATTATACAGCGACGCAATTTATGCAAAATATCAAAAATGGCTTTAATCGAATAGTTATTTTAAATAATATCTTCAACAGTATTCCTAAATACTATTTGAGAAAGTCATGAATTCTAAAGTAAATCAGGACGAAAAACTGCATAAAGAGTTAAAAGAGTTTGAATAAGGATTAATATAAAGGAAATCTATGGTTAAACAAGACTTAAATAATATGCTTGATAAGGCTATTCAATAAAAAAAGAGGAAAGACGAAATTAAGTAATTAAAATAACAAAAACAAGTTGAAAAACAAGATCAAAATTTGTAAGAAAATCAATGTCAACAGGATAGTCAAATTTAAGATACTAATTAACCAACCTAACAAGACCAAAGTGAAAATCTAATAATTCAATAAGAAGAAACAATATAGTAAAATTAGGAGGACACAGCCAAAAATGAATCTTAAGAACAATTCTAAGAACAAAAGTATGAACCTCAACATGAATCGAAAAATTCTGAGGCTGAAAATTAGTAAATTTGTGAAGAAAATCTTGATATAAATGACAAAGAGTAAATCACTGTAGAATAGGATGAACAAATAGTTGAAGAAAATCAATCTCACGAACAAAAATAAGAATCTTTCAATAACGCAGAATTAAACCAAGAATCTGTTACCAAAATAAAAGAAAATGAGAGTGTTTAATAAGAAGAAATTTTATAGGAAGAAATTCAAGAAAATTAGAAGATAGAATCTCAAAAAAATATAGACTAAGCTGAATTAGAGAGTACTGAAAACTAAAAAAATGAATAAATTGAAGACGGTTAAAAAGATGAAAATATTATATCCCATGCCGACCAAATTGATGATATTCCATAGAAAGAGATAATAATGACTAAATTGAGCCAAAAAACGTGGAAAAATCATCAGGAATTTGCAGAGTCTAATACATAACCTCAATCACTTAAAAATATTTAGCCTGTTTCTTAATAAATTATTGAATAGGAAGAATTAACAAATGAACAATTTGTAGACCATCAAATAGTAGAAGGTTAAAAAGATAATTATGTTGGAGCTTCTGATACCAACTAAATTGCTGATTAAACATAGAAAGAAGATTTAAATGACAAAAATGACTCTCAAAATGTGCAAAATTAGCAAGAATTAGCTGACATTTAACCTCTTAAAGACAATTAATTTTTCTCTTTTTACAACGACACTGCATAACCGAAAGATGACAGTTTTGTTGACTAAGAGCTCAATAAACCTAATTCACCTAAATTTTCAAGACAAGCTAATTCTGCATTAACTTTCGTATAGAAAAAGTCACTTAAAGAAGAATACCAAAACACCTTTGACCCTCAGGTTTCACAAATCCAAAACATTAATTACGTTTCTTTCAGCGATCAAGAAAACTTTGATGAAATTAGTGTCCAAGTCAGTCGAGAAAAAGTATTCAAACGATTTTGAGTCATCTAATAGCATTAAAGAATAACAAGAAAAACTGAAAAATTAGATCAAAGACTAGATTCTCAACAACGAATTCGATTTTAGAATTAACTTGACATGTCAATAGGCAGTCCTTTGGCTAAAAATTCGCTTCTTGAAAGCAAAGTATCCAAGTACAATACAAGGAAATCTATTACCAGCACGCTAAACATGGAAGATAATATAGATTCTGCCTGTAAATTGGCTGCTGTAAACCACTACAAACAGCAAAATTCCATCTTGGAACATAAACTAGAGAAGAAAAACCAAAAACTGGGGTTTTCAGGTCCTTTCAATATTGAGTTAAAGATGAAGAGGTTGAGCTTAATTTAACAGAAAAAAGCCGAAAGCTAGAAATAAGAAAAACCTATTTAACAGTCTCAAACTTTGCTTTAGTTTAGTGACAAGAAAATCAACAAACTCGGGAAAAGCAATGCGATTTTGAGGAAAAAGTACCTAAAGCCACAGAATGAGTCTAACTTAAAATCCAAAATTATTCAAACTATCAGCCCTCCAAAAAGATCGTTTCTCAATAGAATTCATTCACGAAAGACTTGTATTTCAACGAAAGATTAGGGCAATACATCTCACCTCTTATTTCCCAAAACGACGGTCTAATAAAAACGCACTCTGAGTGCGAAATGTTTTTAGAACTAAAACCGGAAGCCTGTTATAAAAATATCGATCGAGACTGGCAAGTTCAAACAGAAATATGAAGCTGAAGACGTCTCATCTTTGAGGAAAAATATAAAACACATAGAAAAAATAATTAAATAACAATAAAAATACGAGAAGCAAAAACAGTTAGCAAAATCTACAGCATACCTAATATAAACATTACTAATAATATATATTAACTGAACGATTTCGCGTTTAGAAAAATAAACTTAAGAAATGATTCACATATAATTAATTGCAACAAATAGGTTTCCGTCCTTTGATTAGTCTCGTCAATGATGAACATAAAAACTTCTTACTTATCTCTCTCTTTGCCTATCCAATTCATCTTGATTCTTTGTTTGTTTCCGCAATAATAGGGAGATTTTCATAGTTTCCTACAAATCGGATTAGGTGACAATTCACAAGAAACTTATAAACATTGTTTTGATCAGTTTTGTTAACGTATTCAAAGCCGAATTCTTTGTTAGTTTCGTTTAATTAGTATGTAAAGACATTGTCTATTTGTGGTCTTTAAGTTTCGACTACGATCAAGTATTAAAACCACAGCTAGTTTTTCTACTTTTCCACACAGTTTATCAAAGCTTTTTAAGTATCTTGGCTATAACTTCTGATGAAAATGTTGAGCTAAAACTGTTTGTCTGATCAACTTCGACTTTTTTGACGGACTCGTCCCTGAAATAGACCAAATCTTCATTACTTGAGTAAAAGCTGTACTCAGTGTTACCTAACAAGGGTATATCAATAGAAAAGTCCTAAACGACAGCAATTCGTGTGGAAATCTTTTTATATTCAAGACCTATAACTTCTACCTCTAAGTTTTGTAAGACTTTGTCCATGAAGGAATTTTCATAACCGTAAACGTTAACTTGAACAGTGTTTGTTTCTCCGGGATCTTGACTTACAAATTCACACTATTTTGTTCATTTCAGGAAGCTTATTGAATAAATTCGGTGGTTTTCAGGAAAGGTTTGTTTTTAAGATTCACCAGCGTGGGTATAACCAAATTCGAGTTTCGTTTCTTGCTCGAAAAATCTCACCTTGTACGTGATAAAATTAGGCAGGTGCACAATATGAGCTTTGAACCTGTGTAAAAGTACTCATTGTTCATGACAAACTTACTGATCGTGACAGGAATGACCTTCAAAGTCTTGTCCTGTTTGAAAGAAAAATATTTGAACAATAAAATTACCCTCTCTTAAGACTCAGCTGCAAATGTATCTCTTGAGAGGAATCTAATTGGGTAATATTGCTCGAACTGTGAGACCTAGTTTATGTATTAGTCTTTGGTTTTTCAATAATCAATCTCCGATTGGTCGGAAAGAAAGACTAAATTACTTTCTTCATTATCTCTTATTTAGATTTTGAAGTTCTACCTATAGGAGTCTTTGTTCTCGAATTTAAAAGCAATCAAAGTTGTCTGTCCAGAGAAAGACTAAACATCGATTTAGTAACTAATGAGCTGAGAAGTAATGTTTTTTAAAGCTTCTTGTTTTTCAATTTGCTTTTGTTAGTTGTATGCCAAGGTCAATTTCATTTTGTCAACCTAATCTAAGTTTTTGCTATTAACTTACAATTATTGAAGCTGTTTCATTTTATATTGTTGGATGATCTTTTGTCTATTCGAAACATTGCTTGGCTACAAGGACTTTTTAAGTACTTCTTTATCAATTTAAATTGGTTCGGAAACAACTTTTTTACGTTTGTTTTTGTCAATGAAAATGTCTTTGTGCATGGTTTATTATTACTAATCTTGATCTAATTATATTTAAGTTCCTTTGTTTACAATATTCAACGACAAAAATCCTCTGACTTTGTTTTTATCTGGGTCTAGAATTGCATATTACTTATTTATGGAAATCATTTCCTATCCTTGTCTAAACAAGTGTAAAAGATCGACAACAATGGAACCAAAAATTAGCCTGCTGTCTGCTTCAATAATATCAATGAACAAAGAGTTGGTTGTACATATACTCAGCCAGTCTCTTTTGGTGCTACACATCAATTTTGTATATTTAAAGTCATTTATTGTGGAACGTTTCTGTCATATTGTGAATCTTCAGAATATAAGATGCCCTCTTTGTGAATCACACATTTAGTGACACAAGTTTCGTGGTCAAAAAAGTTCATTTGGAAGAAAAACCTGTTGGGGGAGTTCTATTACTTTTGCTTACCAAAATATTCTACTTTCACTTGTTAAACCGAGAGGAAATTGAATTAAAAAGTGTTTTGATTCAAAGGGTCATTAGCTTCTACTTAATAATTTAGAGGAGAAGGCTGCTAGCTTTGAGGTAACATCTTCATCCCTACTGATTGTAGTTGCTTGACATGGCTGTAAGGCATATCTTTAATATGGTTTTACAAGTAAGATCTAAAAATATCTTGATCTTGATCTACCATTTGAACCGGCTTGGTTAAGCTCGATTCGGGGAATGTCGTTTGTTTATTGAAGTTATGAAGATTGTAAAGTACTAGGGTTGTTTAGGATTCCTTTAAGATGACGGAATTCATCGTTTACTATGGTTGCGTTGTTTGTCTGTTTGAATTTAAATGTCTCTTAGCTTTTAAACAAGGTCTTTTAGTCTTTCTATTGCTCGTAGACTAATTAGTTTATTTCTTACAAATATTTGGATTATTGAAGTTGTTCTGCTTGGTATAATTCATTTAGTCTTGCCAATTCTAATTGATTTTCTTCATTCTGCATTATGAGCTATGCTTAAATAGCATTTTTTCAGCTTACAATTATTTTAAGTCTTTTTTAGGATATTGGTCTGAATCTTGAATACTTTTGTACTCATTTTGTAAATACTCATAGTTATTTTCTATAATATCTTCTTTTATTTTATCGACCACGATTTCAGCTTATATTTCAACTTCGAAATTCGTTTTCATAACTTTATCTCCTTGAAGATTTATCCTTTGTTTAATCATTTAATCGCTTAACTTTATCTCCTTATTATGCAGGTAGACTTTGAGCGGCAGATAATACAGACCAACTATCGCAATTTCCTTTTCATACTCAAAGCTTAGCTGTAATACTAGGAAACAAAATTCATTATCGAAACCGTACTCCAAAGGCTAGATTTAATTATTGTACAAAACCATTGAGTCCGTTCTTTTTTCGTCTTAGATTAACTCGTATTGGTTACTAAGTCCTCCCTCGTTGATGAAGGTAAACCCATTGTGGACTGCAAAGTGAAGGTTCCTTTTCAAAATTTTGTTGTCAGTTTTGTTCAGTTTCTCCATTTGGGAAGTTACCTCATCTTCCAGCTATTTGTCATATTGGATCTAAATCTGCTTAATATTGATTTCAAAAAAAAGTGTCGAGTTCGAAGTCGTTTTTGCGACTGTCCAAAATTGGGAGGAGTTCGTTGTTGACAAATTGGTTTTATAGGCCAGGAATGGGCTAGAAATTGTTGACGAGAAGGTCTTCTGGTATCAAAGTTTAAAGTATCTGGTTGTGATTTTTCTAATGAGTAACTTTCAACAATATTTGTGAAACGGATTGTTATTACTACGGCATCAACAAGTCCAAAGGACTTCCTTACAAAACTTTGACGTTTCCTATAGTAATCGTGTCAAATATGTTTTACATTCCGAACCCAATTTAGTCGATTTTTTCGCTTCGTTACCTTCATACTCGTGAAGAACTATTTCCACGATCATGTTAATTGGTTTCTATGGTTGATTTTCGTGTGGAAATAGACTTATACCATATCATTCAAGGCTAATGTCTTGTCTTACAAGACTTTCAACACTTGTGGTTGAACTTCGTTGGTTTTGCCTATGAAATATTACCTCTTTGTATCTAATAAGGAAAAGTAAAGTCCGACCTTGTAAACACAATTGGAGTTGAAATTTTAGGTTTGATTCTAGCCAAAGCATCGACTTAAAACTTGAAAAGTTGTGACTATTCATGACTTTCAGGATAGAAAATTTTGTTTGTTATAAAGTTTTTTCGGTGAAACTGCATGAACTTTTAGACACTTTTCATCTCTTTTTTTGCAAGGGAATTGGTCAAAGTTGTCCGTTTAGTCGAATTTCATGATGTTCATCCCGGGTTTCTTCTTAGGAGAGTTGTAAGAAGGAGGGTCTTGGACTTAAGACTTTTGCACAGATATGGGAGATTTTAGGTCATTCGCACTTTTTGTTGCTATTTTAGCTAATTTTTCGGAGCCAGCAAGTTGAGGTTTAGACTTCCTGGGCTCTTGCTTTTCATTTTCTTGTTTTTAAGTTCTTCTTTAATTTTTTCTTGTTCTTCTTCCTCTATCAGTTTGCTTTTGTATTCTTCAAATTTGTGATGCTCTCGTATTTTAATCGACTTTTTCTTTGAATTTTAGAAAAGATGGATTTTGTTAAGATTGACTAGTTTCTTGTAATTTGTCTTTGTGTTCTAAATTAGTTTTTGAATTCTCGGTTTAGTTTGCTTCTTTTCCATTTTCTTATTGAATTTCAGGCTTTTAATCAAGTTATTTAGATGAATCTTGCTTTTCTTATTTGTTTTCTTCTTGTCTTTTCAAATCTTTCTTTGATTGGATTACTCATCTTCTTTTTCTTAGAGATTTTTTGTAATTGTGTGTCTTAAGATTTTTCTTCTTCTTTTTCTTCTTGTTTTCCTTCTTGTTTTCCTTCTTGTTTTCCATCTTCTTTGTCTTGTTGTTTATCTACTTCTTTTTCTTCTTGTTTTTCTTCTTGTTATTCATGTTTTTATTCTTGTTTAAGTTCTTATTTTTCTACTTCTTTTTCTTCTTATTTTACTTGTTCTTTTACTTCTTCTTTTACTTCTTGTTTTACTTCTTGTTTAACTTCTTGTTTTTCTTCTTGCATATCTTATTTAAAACTTCTTGTTTTCCTTCTTGTTTTTCTTATGGTTTTTCATCTTAAATTTGATTCTCCATTTGCTTTTCTTATTATCGATCCTATTATTTTACGATTTATTCATTTTTCTCCTTTATTTCTGTTTGCTCTTTCAATTATGAATCATCTTCTTTCTTAGCTTTGTCCTGATTTTCTTTTTCTTGAATAGCTTCATTTTATTATTCATTTTTGTTCTAATCTTCCTTTTGTTCTTCTTTATCATTTTACTCTTTTTATTCCTACTAAACCTCCTTTTTTTTATTCTTTTTCCTATTGATCAGTTTTTTCAGTCTGTTTTTACTCTTGTTCTTATTTCTCCTTTAGATCTTCAGTTTCGTCTATTATTTCTTCGAACTCAAAATCATCTTTGTACCCGGCTTTACTAATTTCTTTATTTTATTGATCTTTTTATTCTGTTTGCTCAGCTTTTTACTAACTTTCTTCCGACTTCTTGTTGTCATTCAAAATATCTTGTAGAATTTCATTGTCATTTTTTTCTTAAGGCACTTCTTTTGAACTCATAAGATATATCTGTAACTTATAATTAATTTTAAGTGGGGTTGGGGTTGGGGTTGGGGGTTGGGGTTTGGGTTGGGGTTGGGGTTGGGGTATATTTTCTGCTTCTTTTTTTCTATTCTTTCTCCATTCATCCATTTTCTTCCCTCCATATTTACTCTACATTCCAATCACTCTCCTTCAGTATTTTTCTTATATGTTCATTTTCTCTCCTTTTTCTTAAGTCTCGTACTTTCACCCTCATCCAGTTTTCTCACAAATCTCTGTTGTCTGCTTTACGTTATTATCTTATATTAACTATTTCTCAAATTTGTTCGTGATTTATTTTTATTCGTTTATTCATATTATTTCTTGCTCCCATCTCCTCTATTTTCTTAAAAAATTTAACACTTTTCTCCACTAGTCTATTTTATCGTTTTTTTTTTCTTATTCTCCCTCTTCGTTTTTTCATTAATTTATCGATATTCCTTTTATTTATTCATCTTATTTTTCAGACTTCTTTCTTTATCCACCATGCTGTCAATTCCTCCTCCTTTCTTCTTTTGTCCTTTTGCTTCCGTCTGGAACCTGGAATAAGGGACTTTGAACCTGTTGCCTGATTATAAAACCTGAGAAAGCTGGAACTTTGAACCTGGAACTTGGACCCTGACAATTGGAACCTTAGAACTGAAATTTAAGACATTGAATTGGGAACATGTAACCTGGAACCAGAAACCTTCAGTAAAACACCTGGAACTCGAAACAGGTATTATGTAACCAGGGACCTGTAACTGGAAACCTATAGCCTAGAAGAAGAAACCTGTAACCAAGAACGTGGAATACGAAGCCTGTAACTGGAAACCTGGAATACGAAGCCTGTAACAAGGAACCTGGAACAGGAAACCTATAACTGGAAACCTGTAACAGAAAACCTCTGAACAGGAACCTGAATAGAAAACCTGTAATCAGGAACCTGGAACAGAAAACCTGTAACGAGGAACCTGGAATAGAAAACATGTAATCAGGAGCCTGGAACAGAAAACCTGGAACAGGAACCTATAACTGGAAACTTGGAACCGAAAAACTGGAACAGAAAACCAGTAACCAGGAACCTATAACTGGAATCATGGAACAAGAAAGCTGGAATAGAAAACCTGTAACCAGGAACCTGGAGCAGGAAACCTTTAACTGGAAACCTATAACTAGAAACCTGGAGCAGGAACCTATAACCAGGTATCTGGAATAGGGGAAACCAGCATCAAAACTGGAACAACCTGCTGGATGTAGGAAAATAAGAGAAAAGTAGAACGATCTGTACCTCTTAACAGAACTCTCTTAGATTCCTGGAAGACGGGACTTGAGACCTGTTTGGATGGGTTGTAATGGTGTAAGTCTTACTGTGTTTCCAGTATCCAGGTATGGCTTTACACTCTTACGAAAAATGAAGAGAAGAGGTATGCCCCCCCCTTCTAGACACAGATACACATACACGGATTAATTTCTTCAAACAGAATCATATGGAGATATAGTTTTCCTCCCGACTGTTGAAGCATTATTTATACATTTATATATATATATATATATATATATATATATATAATATATATATATATATATACATATATATATATATATATATATATATATATGATAAAAAATAATTAAGTTTTATCTTCCTTCATGGCTAAGTGGTAGTGTCACTGTCATTCAAGTATCCTGGACCAGGGTTCGAAACCTGGCCGGTCAGACACTACAGTCTTTGAGTGATTTCGCCTGGGGCTCTGATCCAGAGGTCGGTAAGAGAATCCAGACTTTAATGTATTGAAATGTATGGCTTATTTGAAATTTTATATATATATATATATATATATATATATATATGTGTGTGGTATATATATATATATATATATATTATATAATATATATATATAATATATATATATATATATATACCTGTATATATATATATATATATATAATAATATATATATATATATATATATATATATATATATATATGTATGTATATATATAGTATATATATATATATATATATATATATGTATATATATCGTATAGAAAGACAAAAATCCTGTCTGTTTGAAAACGAATAACAATAATAGATCCTGCCAACATTTTGTCTCAATCTCTAGCATAATAGAAAGCTTTTTCCTAAGCACCGGAAAATAGAAAGGGCATGAAAAGAGAAAAGATATGGATGGAGTCCTGGGGGTGCTACCCCCCCCCCCCCCCCCCCCACCCCACCCCCCCTCTTCCTCCCCCACCGTAAGCATTGTTTGGTCCCTCTCTCATATATTGGGAGGGTTGGTCTTCTTAATGTAATGGTTCTTGAAGGTAATTTTCTGGACGGCCAGAATCATTAGGATTTTCAGCCTCGATTGGATATTCGTATGAAATGGTACTGATTTCTTCTGATTTCCTCCAGAGATGATTTTTTTCTTATTCGTGAAGAAATGTTTCTGATTTCTTCCAGAGATGATTTTATTGCCTTTGATATTCATTGTGAAATGTTACTGATTTCTGTTTTTCTTGGATATTCATGTGAAATGTTACTTATTTCTTCTGATACCCTCCAGAGATGATATTTTTCTTAGATATTCATATGAAATGTTTCTGATTTCTTCAAGAGATGATTTTTCTATCTTAGATCTTCACATGAAATGTTACTGATTTGTTCTGATTTCCTCCAGAGAGGATTTTATTTCCTTTGATATTCATAGTGAAATGTTACTGATTTCTTCTGATCTCCTCCAGAGTTGATGTTTTTCTTAGATATTCGTATGAAATGTTACTGTTTTCTTCAAGAGATTATTTTTTTTTAGGTATTCATAGTGAAATTTTACTGATTTCTTCTGATTTCTTCCAGAGATGATTATTTTCTTAGGTATTCATGTGAAATGTTACTGATTTCTTCTGATTTCTCCCAGAGACGATTTTTTTCTTAGATATTCATAGTGAAATTTTACTGATTTCTTCTGATTTCCTTCAGAAATTATTTTTTTCTTAGATATTCATAGTGAAATGCTACTGATTTCTTCTGATTTCCTCCAGAGACGATTTTTTTCATATGAAATGTTACTGATTTCTTCTGATTTCTGCCAGAGATGATTTTTTCCTTAGATATAGGGAAATGTTACTGATTTCTTCTGATTTCCTCCAGAGATGATTTTTTTCTCCTTAGATATTCATTGTCAAATGTTACTGATTTCTGATTTCCTCCAGTGAAGAATTTTCAAGATTTTCCTTATTGTTAGTTATTCACATGAAATGTTAATGATTTCATCTGATTCCCCCAACAACAACAACAACAAGAATAATAATAATAATAATAATAATAATATATTAGTTTTTTAATATCATTGCTTC
>NC_090752.1:2848157-2858157 GCF_036898095.1 Palaemon carinicauda | reverse complement strand
TTCGCCATTCAGAGTAGGTTTTTTAGACCATCCTTCGCCATTCAGAGTAGGTTTTATAGACCATCCAGTCGTTTTCTGGCTTAAAGGGAGAGTGGGTGTTCACGCGAAGTCTCGCCCTGAGCCCTTTCTTCCAATATCTTTCAAGGAGTTTGGTTTTGTTAACCAAGATTAAACATTTATGAAATTTTAATACATCCTGGGATGAAGGAAGTTTTGAGTTTTCTCGGGGGAGCAGTGGATAATATTCCTTGGATGAATGATGCGTTTTTTTATATTTATATTTTATATTTTATATCAAAAGATAGAATATAGCTACCAGGTTTGCCTGTCACCTTCTCTTTCGAAGCTATATTTCAAAAGATAGAATATAGCAGACAGTTTTAAAGTTATATATCAAAAGATAGTTTTTCCTGTCACCCTCTCTTTGGAAGCTATATATCAAAAGATAGAATATAGCAGAAAGTTTTCGAAGCTATATTTCAAAAGATAGAATATAGCAAACAGTTTTTCTTCTCACCCTCTCTTTTGAAGCTAAATATCAAAAGATAGAGTATAGCAAACAGGTTTCGAAGCTATATTTCAAAAGATAGAATATAGCAGACAGTTTTGCCTGTCACCTTCTCTTTCGAAGCTATATATCAAAAGATAGAATATAGCAGACAGTTTTAAAGCTATATATCATAAGATAGAATATAGCAAACAGTTATTCCTGTCACCCTCTCTTTCGAAGCTGTATATCAAAAGATAGAATATAGCAGACATTTTTAAAGCTATATATCAAAAGATAGAATATAGCAGACAGTTTTAAAGTTATATATCAAAAGATAGTTTTTCCTGTCACCCTCTCTTTGGAAGCTATATATCAAAAGATAGAATATAGCAGACAGTTTTCTAAGCTATATTTTAAAAGATAGAATATAGCAGACAGTTTTTCCTGTCACCCTCTCTTTCGAAGCTATATTTCAAAAGATAGAATATAGGAGAGAGTTTTAAAGCTATATTTCAAAAGATAGAATATAGCAGAGAGTTTTAAAGCTATATTTCAAAAGATAGAATATAGCAGACAGTTTTTCCTGTCACCCTCTCTTTCGAAGCTGTATATCAAAAGATAGAATATAGCAGACAGTTTTTAAAGCTATATATCATAAGATAGAATATAGCAGACAGTTTTTCCTGTCACCCTCTCTTTCGAAGCTATATTTCAAAAGATAGAATATAGCAGACAGTTTTTAAAGCTATATATCATAAGATAGAATATAGCAGACAGTTATTCCTGTCACCCTCTCTTTCGAAGCTGTATATCAAAAGATAGAATATAGCAGACATTTTTAAAGCTATATATCAAAAGATAGAATATAGCAGACAGTTTTAAAGTTATATATCAAAAGATAGTTTTTCCTGTCACCCTCTCTTTCGAAGCTGTATATCAAAAGATAGAATATAGCAGACAGTTTTTAAAGCTATATATCATAAGATAGAATATAGCAAACAGTTATTCCTGTCACCCTCTCTTTCGAAGCTGTATATCAAAAGATAGAATATAGCAGACATTTTTAAAGCTATATATCAAAAGATAGAATATAGCAGACAGTTTTAAAGTTATATATCAAAAGATAGTTTTTCCTGTCACCCTCTCTTTCGAAGCTGTATATCAAAAGATAGAATATAGCAGACAGTTTTTCCTGTCACCCTCTCTTTCGAAGCTATATATCAAAAGATAGAATATAGCAGACAGTTTTTCCTGTCACCTTCTCTTTCGAAGCTGTATATCAAAAGATAGAATATAGCAGACAGTTTTTCCTGTCACCTTCTCTTTCGAAGCTGTATATCAAAAGATAGAATATAGCAGACAGTTTTTCCTGTCTATATTTCAAAAGATAGAATATTTTTCATGTCACCGTCTCTTTCTAAGCTATATTTCAAAAGAGAATATTGCAGACTGTTTTCAAAGCTATATTTCAAAAGATAGAATATAGCTGACAGTTTTTAAGCTATATTTCAAAAGATAGAATATAGCAGACAGTTTTTCCTGTCACCTTCTATTTCGAAGCTATATATCAAAAGATAGAATATAGCAGAAAGTTTTCGAAGCTACATTTCAAAAGATAGAATATAGCAGACAGTTTATCCTGTCACCCTCTCTTTCGGAACTATATATATCAAAAGATAGAATATAGCAGACAGTTTTTCCTGTCACCCTCTCTTTCGAAGCTATATATCAAAAGATAGAATATAGCAGACAGTTTCTGAAGCTATATATCAAAAGATAGAATATAGCATACAGTTTTAAAGCTACATTTCAAAAGATACAATATAGCAGACAGTTTTAAAGCTATATATCAAAAGATAGAATATAGCTCACAGTTTTTCCTGTCACCCTCTCTTTAAGAACTATATATCAAAAAATAGAATATAGCAGACAGTTTTTCCTGTCACCCTCTCTTTCGAAGCTATATATCAAAAGATAGAATATAGCAGACAGTTTTTCCTGTCACCCTCTCTTTTGAAGCTATATATCAAAAGATAGAATATAGCAGACAGTTTTTCCTGTCACCCTCTCTTTCGAAGCTATATATCAAAAGATAGAATATAGCAGACAGTTTTTCCTGTCACCCTCTCTTTCGAAGCTATATTTCAAAAGATAGAATATAGCAGACAGTTTTTCCTGTCACCCTCTCTTTCGAAGCTGTATATCAAAAGATAGAATATAGCAGACAGTTTTAAAGCTATATATCAAAAGATAGAATATAGCAGACAGTTTTAAAGCTATATATCAAAAGATAGAATATAGCAGACAGTTTTAAAGCTATATATCAAAAGATAGAATATAGCAGACAGTCTGAAAGCTATATTTCAAAAGATACAATATAGCAGACAGTTTTAAAGCTACATTTCAAAAGATACAATATAGCAGACAGTTTTAAAGCTATATATCAAAAGATAGAATATAGCAGACAGTTTTAATGCTATATTTCAAAAGATAGAATATAGCACACAGTCTGAAAGCTATATTTGAAAAGATAGAATATAGCAAACAGTCTGAAAGCTATATTTCAATAGATAGAATATAGCAGACAGTTTTCGAAGCTATATTTCAATAGATAGAATATAGCAGACAGTTTTTCCTGTCACCCTCTCTTTCGAAGCTATATATCAAAAGATAGAATATAGCAGTCAGTTTTGCCTGTCATCCTCTCTTTCGAAGCTACATTTCAAAAGATAGAATATAGCAGACAGGTTTTCCTGTCACCCTCTCTTTCGGAACTATAGCAAAAGATAGAATATAGCAGACAGTTTTTCCTGTCACCCTCTCTTTCGAAGCTATATTCCAAAAGATAGAATATAGCAGACAGGTTTTCCTGTCACCCTCTCTTTCGAAGCTATATTTCAAAAGATAGAATATAGCAGACAGTTTTTCCTGTCACCCTCTCTTTCGAAGCTATATTTCAAAAGATAGAATATAGCAGACAGTTTTTCCTGTCACCCTCTCTTTCGAAGCTGTATATCAAAAGATAGAATATAGCAGACAGTTTTAAAGCTATATATCAAAAGATAGAATATAGCAGACAGTTTTAAAGCTATATATCAAAAGATAGAATATAGCAGACAGTTTTAAAGCTATATATCAAAAGATAGAATATAGCAGACAGTCTGAAAGCTATATTTCAAAAGATACAATATAGCAGACAGTTTTAAAGCTACATTTCAAAAGATACAATATAGCAGACAGTTTTAAAGCTATATATCAAAAGATAGAATATAGCAGACAGTTTTAATGCTATATTTCAAAAGATAGAATATAGCACACAGTCTGAAAGCTATATTTGAAAAGATAGAATATAGCAAACAGTCTGAAAGCTATATTTCAATAGATAGAATATAGCAGACAGTTTTCGAAGCTATATTTCAATAGATAGAATATAGCAGACAGTTTTTCCTGTCACCCTCTCTTTCGAAGCTATATATCAAAAGATAGAATATAGCAGTCAGTTTTGCCTGTCATCCTCTCTTTCGAAGCTACATTTCAAAAGATAGAATATAGCAGACAGGTTTTCCTGTCACCCTCTCTTTCGGAACTATAGCAAAAGATAGAATATAGCAGACAGTTTTTCCTGTCACCCTCTCTTTCGAAGCTATATTCCAAAAGATAGAATATAGCAGACAGGTTTTCCTGTCACCCTCTCTTTCGAAGCTATATTTCAAAAGATAGAATATAGCAGACAGGTTTTCCTGTCACCCTCTCTTTCGAAGCTATATTCCAAAAGATAGAATATAGCAGACCGTTTTTCCTGTCACCCTCTCTTTCGAAGCTATATTTCAAAAGATAGAATATAGCAGACAGGTTTTCCTGTCACCCTCTCTTTCGAAGCTATATTTCAAAAGATAGAATATAGCAGACAGTTTTTCCTGTCACCCTCTCTTTCGAAGCTATATATCAAAAGATAGAATATAGCAGACAGTTATTCCTGTCACCCCCTCTTTCGAAGCTATATTTCAAAAGATAGAATATAGCAGACAGGTTTTCCTGTCACCCTCTCTTTCGAAGCTATATTCCAAAAGATAGAATATAGCAGACAGTTTTTCCTGTCACCCTCTCTTTCGAAGCTATATATCAAAAGATAGAATATAGCAGACAGTTATTCCTGTCACCCCCTCTTTCGAAGCTATATTTCAAAAGATAGAATATAGCAGACAGTTTTTCGTGTCAGCCTCTCTTTCGAAGCTATATTTCAAAAGATAGAATATAGCAGACAGTTTTTCCTGTCACCCTCTCTTTCGAAGCTATATTTCAAAAGATGGAATATAGCAGACAGTTTTTCCTGTCACCCTCTCTTTCGAAGCTACATATCAAAATATAGAATATAGCAGACAGTTTTTCCTGTCACCCTCTCTTTCGAAGCTATATTTCAAAAGATAGAATATAGCAGACAGTTTTTCCTGTCACCCTCTCTTTCGAAGCTATATATCAAAAGATAGAATATAGCAGACAGTTTTTCCTGTCACCCTCTCTTTCGAAGCTATATTTCAAAAGATAGAATATGGCAGACAGTTTTTCCTGTCACCCTCTCTTTCGAAGCTATATATCAAAAGATAGAATATAGCAGACAGTTTTTCCTGTCACCCTCTCTTTCGAAGCTATATATCAAAAGATAGAATATAGCAGACAGTTTTTCCTGTCACCCTCTCTTTCGAAGCTATATTTCAAAAGATAGAATATAGCAGACAGTTTTTCCTGTCACCCTCTCTTTCGAAGCTATATATCAAAAGATAGAATATAGCAGACAGTTTTTCCTGTCACCCTCTCTTTCGAAGCTATATTTCAAAAGATAGAATATAGCAGACAGTTTTTCCTGTCACCCTCTCTTTCGAAGCTATATTTCAAAAGATAGAATATGGCAGACAGTTTTTCCTGTCACCCTCTCTTTCGAAGCTATATATCAAAAGATAGAATATAGCAGACAGTTTTTCCTGTCACCCTCTCTTTCGAAGCTATATATCAAAAGATAGAATATAGCAGAGAGTTTTTCCTGTCACCCTCTCTTTCGAAGCTACATTTCAAAAGATAGAATATAGCAGACAGTTTTTCCTGTCTATATTTAAAAAGATAGAATATAGCTGTCAGTTTTTCTTGTTACCCTCTCTTTCGAAGCTATATTTCAAAAGATAGAATATAGCAGACAGTTTTCGAAGCTATATTTAAAAAGATAGAATATACCACACAGTTTTCTAATCTATATTTTAAAAGATAGAATATAGCAGACAGTTTTAAAGCAATATTTCAAAAGATAGAATATAGCAGACAGTTTTCGAAGCTATATTTCAAAAGATAGAATATAGCAGACAGTTTTTCCTGTCATCCTCTCTTTTGAAGCTACATATCAAAAGATAGAATATAGCATACAGTTTTAAAGCTACATTTCAAAAGATAGAATATAGCAGACAGTTTTTCCTGTCACCCTCTCTTTCGAAGCTATATATCAAAAGATAGAATATAGCAGACAGTTTTCGAAGCTACATTTCAAAAGATAGAATATAGCAGACAGTTTTTCCTGTCATCCTCTCTTTTGAAGCTATATTTCAAAAGATAGAATATAGAAGTCAGTTTTAAAGCTATATATCAAAAGATAGAATATAGCCGAGAGTTTTTCCTGTCACCCTCTTTATCGAAGCTATATGTCAAAAGATAGAATATAGCAGACAGTTTTTGCTGTCATCCTCTCTTTCGAAGCTACATTTCAAAAGATATAATATAGCTGACATTTTTACTCCCACCCTCTCTTTCGAAGCTATATTTCAAAAGATAGAATATAGTAGACAGTTTTCTAATCTATATTTTAAAAGATAGAATATAGCATACAGTTTTAAAGCTACATTTCAAAAGATAGAATATAGCAGACAGTTTTTCCTGTCACGTTCTCTTTCGGAACTATGTATATCAAAAGATAGAATATAACAGACAGTTTTAATGCTATATTTCAAAAGATAGAATATAGCAGACAGTTTTCGAAGCTATATATCAAAAGATAGAATATAGCAGACAGTTTTCTAAGCTATAATTTAAAAGATACAATATAGCAGACAGTTTTAAAGCTATATATCAAAAGATAGAATATAGCAGACAGTTTTTCCTGTCACCCTCTCTTTGGAAGCTATATTTCAAAAGATAGAATATAGCAGACAGTTTTTCTGTCACCTTCTCTTTCGAAGCTATATTTCAAAAGATAGAATATAGCAGACAGTTTTTCTGTCACCCTCTCTTTCGAAGCTACATTTCAAAAGATAGAATATAGCAGACAGTTTTTCCTGTCACCCTCTCTTTCGAAGCTATATTTCAAAAGATAGAATATAGCAGACAGTTTTTCCTGTCACCCTCTCTTTCGAAGCTATATGTCAAAAGATAGAATATAGCAGACAGTTTTCTAATCTATATTTTAAAAGATAGAATATAGCAGACAGTTTTAAAGCTATATTTCAAAAGATAGAATATAGCAGACAGTTTTTCCTGTCACCCTCTCTTTCGAAGCTATATGTCAAAAGATAGAATATAGCAGACAGGTTTTCCTGTCACCCTCTCTTTCGAAGCTATATTTAAAAAAATAGAATATAGCAGACAGTTTTTGAACATATATTTCGTAAGATAGAAAATAGCAGAAAGTTTTCGAAGCTACATATCAAAAGATAGAATATAGCAGACAGTTTTTCCTGTCACCCTCTCTTTTCGAAGCTACATATCAAAAGATAGAATATAGCAGACAGTTTTTCCTGTCACCCTCTCTTTCGAAGCTATATATCAAAAGATAGAATATAGCAGACAGTTTTTCCTGTCACCCTCTCTTTCGAAGCTATATATCAAAAGATAGAATATAGCAGACAGTTTTTCCTGTCACCCTCTCTTTCGAAGCTATATATCAAAAGATAGAATATAGCAGACAGTTTTTCCTGTCACCCTCTCTTTCGAAGCTATATATCAAAAGATAGAATATAGCAGACAGTTTTAAAGCTATATTTCAAAAGATAGAATATAGCAGACAGTTTTTCCTGTCACCCTCTCTTTCGAAGCTATATTTCAAAAGATAGAATATAGCAGACAGTTTTTCCTGTCACCCTCTCTTTCGAAGCTATATATCAAAAGATAGAATATAGCAGACAGTTTTAAAGCTATATTTCAAAAGATAGAATATAGCAGACAGTTTTTGAAGCTATATTTCGTAAGATAGAAAATAGCAGAAAGTTTTCGAAGCTATATTTCAAAAAATAGAGTATAGCAGATAGTTTTCGAAGCTACATTTCAAAAGATAGAATATAGCAGACAGTTTTTTCCTGTCACCCTCTCTTTCGAAGCTATGTTTCAAAAGATAGAATATAGCAGACAGTTTTTCCTGTCACCCTCTCCTATCCTTTTGGGGACCTGCATGAAAGTGTCCTATGCATAACGTTTATGAGCAAAGTTGCAGAGTCGTAAAATTAATCACAGATAAAATTAGATTTAAATCGATAGGGAGCAGGAAGTTTACAAGGGAACTTTGGGCATAAAGACACAGTATTGATACTCATTTTCAATTGCAACGCTGAGAGAGAGATTTTTCTTTTTTATACTTTTTGGGTCATGCATTTTTTTTTTTTTTGAGAGAGAGAGAGAGAGAGAGAGAGAGAGAGAGAGAGAGAGAGAGAGAGCAGTGGAGGTTTTTTTTTTATAGGGCTCCGTTTTTATTTTCAAATTAGAATATTACATTCATATTGTGCGAGGTTCAATTTTGGCTATATTTTTAAAGTTTTTTTTTTAATTTTTATTGATACTCATTTTCAATTGCAACGCTGCGAGAATTTTTTTTTATACTTTTTGGGTCATGAAATTTTATTTATTTCTTGAGAGCAGTGGATTTTATATATATATATATATATATATATATATATATATATATATATATATATATATATATATATATATATATATATATATATATATATATATTTAGTGCTGTCCGTTTTTATTTTCAAAGTAAATTATTTATATTTATATTGTGCGAGGTTCAATTTTGCCTATATTTTTTTATTTTTTTTTTTATTTTTATTGATACTCATTTTCAATTGCAACGCTGAGAGATTTTTTTTAATTTTATGCTTTTTGGGTCATGCAACTTTTTTTGGAGAAGTGTTTTTTTCTTTATGTTCTACCTAGTTTCTCTTCGTCTTGTTTTGTTAAAGTTTTTATGGTTTATATAGGAAATATTTATTTTTAATATTGTTACTATTCTTAAAATATTTAATTTTTCCTTATTTCCTTTCCTCACTGGGCTATTTTTCCTGTTGGGGCCCCTCTGCTTATAGCATTCTGCTTTTCCAACTAGGGTTGTAGCTTATCATTTAATAATAATAATGATAATAATAGTAATGATAATAATAATAGTGCTTTCCTTTTTTATTTTCAAATTAGAATATTTTAATTATATTGTGTGACGTTCAATTTTGGCTATAATTTTAAATTTTTTTATTTTTATTTTTGGCTTATGTATCTTTTTTGAAAGGAGCATTTTTGGTGTTTAGTGCTTTCCGTTTTCGATTTTCCAAATTAGAATATATTTACGTATTATACGAAGTTGAATTTTGGCGATATAAAAAAAAAATAATTTTGCGTTATGTAACGTTTTTGAAAGGAGTTTTTATTCATTGCTTCCCGTTTTTATTTCCAAATTAGAATATATTTACGTATTGTACGAGGTTGAATTTTGCGATATTAAAAAAAGAATTATTTTTGCGTTATGTAACATTTTTGCAAGGAGTATTTTCCATATTTATTACATTCCGTTTTATTTTCAAATTAGAATATATTTATGTACATTGTACGAGGTTGAATTTCGGTGAAATTTTGGAATATTTTTTATATATATATTTTTGAGTTATTTTTTAGTTAGATTTTTTATGTTTATTTGCTTTCCGATGAGTTTATTTTCAAGTTAATATTTATTTATGTATATTATGCGAGTTAGAATTTCAGCGATATTTTTGAAAAAAAGTTGTTATAGTTTTAGCTTATGAAACTTTTTTGAAATAAGCATTTTTTATGTTTAATGCTTTCTATTAGTTTAATTTCAAATTAGAATTTATATGTATATATATATATATATATATATATATATATATATAATATATATATATATCTTATGTTTAATGCTTTCCGTTAGTTTATTTTGAAATTAGATATATATATATATATATATATATATATATATATATATATATATATATATATATATACATATATATATATATATATATATATATATATATATACATATATATATATATATATATATATATATATATATATATATATATATATATATATTGTACGAAGTTGAATTTAGGTGATATTTTGTTATTTGGGAAAATTTAATTTCTAAAGAGAACATTTTAATGACTTTGGCTCTAGCAAGTTTATATGTATAAAATATTTTATTTCGGTATTTATTTCCGAAAGAGACTTATTTTAGTTAGTTTT
>NC_090752.1:2825168-2845157 GCF_036898095.1 Palaemon carinicauda | reverse complement strand
CCCCAACCCCAACCCCAACCCCAACCCCAACCCCAACCCCAACCCCAACCCCTCAAACAATTTAATTTAATTTATTTGATCAAATCAACAAACTTGCAAGCCAAATTAAGGCGACTGAAATGACGCCTTAGTAGGTAAATTCATACTTGGAGTAAGTGATTGCTTCTTGATCAAGCTTGTTGTAAATGTCTTTCAAGGTAGGCCACTCTTGTTTCTTCAAAATCAATGAATTGGCTGAGGGTAATGGCCAGCCTACCTCTTAATGTACGAGTCCGCCTGAGCTGTTGTAGTGCGAAATTTGCAAGTCGTCGAAGCCGAAGTAACTATTGGCTCCGTTAACATCTGCCCAGATCTTGACTTCTACGAAGTCAGTTTAGGCCGGGAAGCTAAATTCAACTTTCCTGTAACTCATGTTGTTTTGGAAATTGACTTAACTACCTGAACCATTCTTATTGTCATAGACAAACCTTGTTGTAAGGTCAGCTGGAGGGCACCAGACAGGCTGCTAAACAACACCGTTGATTGAGACGTAAAGGTTTTTGTTCCAGTCGCCCCAAGCATAAGCATATAAACTAAGATTATAATGCTTGTTCTTTGTCAGTTGGAAAGTGTTCTTGAAGTAGCAGTCTTTGGTTGAACAGTTGTTTAAGCCTCCTAAAATCTGGCGTTCACTGGCGTTAACGAATTCAGTTGTAGTAAGGTCCCAACCTTTGAAGTAATCGTTGGTTGTGAAAGGACAATCTTGAGAGTCGCATTCAACTACACTGAAATCTGAGATGCTGTACGAGAAAGAAGAGTTATCACACTCGAAGGAAATGGTCTCGTTATTACTTGTTGGTTAGAAAATAAGGCTTTGAGACTCTTTGAGTGAGTAATATTGGTCTTCTTGTTCATAAATGACTTTCATATTGTTGAAACCGTAGGAAATATTGGGGGCAGCATCTTTAAGGTATATTCTAACAGTCATTTTGTCGCCACTTAACCATGGGAAAGTGAAAGTTGACTATTTGACTTAGTCGTTCAAACCATCAAGCTAGCAGTAACTGACAATACTTGAAGTATAGGTAGTTTCATTTGTCGATTATTTCTAGTTGCCATTTATTAATAGGGCGAGCTTGGCATTATCCCAAGTACCGACTACTAAAGCGTCTAGTTAAATGGAGACTGATTTGACTCTAGATGGTACGTCGAAAGTTCTTTCAAAGTATGTGGTTGAGCCGTTTTCAGCACTAACCATTGAAAGCTGGTCACATCTGGACACAAGGACGGGGTTGGCGTTGGAACTCCAGTTAGATATGTCCTCATCGACGTTGGCTGGTTGGTAGTAATGAATGAATTGTTTAGACTTCCTTTCAAAGTGACTATTGTTGAGTTCTTTTTGTGTTTTTCCTCCTCTCTTGACGGTAACTTTGCCATTCAAGTTACCATGGACTAAGATGTTATAATCAATCTTAGCATGTTTTTTCTTGTTCAGGTTCAGTTTCTTTTCAAGTTTACAATTTTTACTACATTGGCCGGGTTTCATCAATGAAAAGACTCCATGGTCTTCTTAATGGATGAATTTATCGTCTCTCATGACATACTCATACTTGTTACCTTGGCTAACCTTCCAGCCATAAGCATTGTGTTATCCTCTCTTCAATTGTCCTTAATAACCTTTGTTGATCTATCTTCTCTTAGGAGCCACAGGGTTAGAAACATCATCGTTCAGGTCAGTTCTGAAGTTTTCGAATTCTAGTTTTTAAGGGCAATGACCATTGACAAGCTGCTCAGCTCTGCAGTCATGCACGTACAAATTGTTTACAGCCCATTCTCTGCCAGCAGCTTTATCACATTCGGAAGAAATTTCAATTTGTGCATTGTCTTTAACGTCTGCAGTAGCTTCTATGTCAAAGTAGGAGTAAGAAATATTGTTGTTGTCAACGGCAACACAAACGTCTAAGTCATGTGAGGGTTGGAATTCGTAAATAGCTTTACCGTTAACCTTGACTTACATGTATTTGTCCCACTCACCAAAGACATAGATACGACATCTAATGGTCACTTTGTCAGTGTCAGTAAAGAAAACTTCTTTTTACAATTTCTAAGTGGCGGAGAAAAGGCCGTGAACTTCTTCAGTTCCGACTTTCTCAGTACTCAAAGGACCTCCGGTGACACTTAAGGGTGGTACTTAAGGAGAATATGGACACTATCTTCCTCTTGTTGACTGTTACCCTGTCTTTGTGTTCATTTCAGTAAGCTCAGGGTGCATGCATTGCAAGAACTCAATTTCTCCAATGGCAAAGTAAACTTTGTCGGTGGTTGAGGCAGCCTTGATCTTCAATTCAACATAGCTCTTATTCTAAGCCCAAGTTTCATAGAAGTCGTAGTACAAATATCCGTTTTCGGCAACTCCTGGTTCAGTATTAGGAGTCCAGATGAACTGAGCTCCATCAACGAGAACGTAGAAGGTTTGGTTATTGGTGTTGCCCCAGAAGTATAGTCTGCAGAAAAGAGCAGTGTAGTCTTTTGAAGTATCGAAACCGTAGAAGGTCTTTTTCAATTCATGGTCTGGACTGACGTTGGCAGTTGGGCCTCCCAAGACGAATTTGCCATCGCTGAGGCCTGTGGTGATTTTACGATAATCGTCATTCATGGTGTAAAGTCTTCTCTCACCTAGTTCAGGAATGGCATGTTCCCAACATTTAGAGTTCATTCCGTGGACGAAGTCACCGATGTAACCCTAATTAGCGAATTCTTCTTCAGAACATGATTTGTCGCCACATTGGTTAGGGGAACAATGGCCTCCAATGAGCTCGGAGTGATCGCATTGCTCTATAGTGAAGTTGTCAATTCCGTACCAAATACCAGGGGCATTGACGTAAGGAGATCTGATAACAATTTCTAAATCGGAATTGGCAGTGACATAAGTATACATACATTTCTACGTCAAATAGTCACCTTTATCTTCCCATTTATCTTCATCGATGATGAATTAGGCACCATTGACTAAAACAAGAATTCCGTGATTCAAAGTTCCCTTTTGTCTATAAGCATTGAAACGTAAAGTTGAGGGTAGAGCACTAATGTCAGTAAGAGTCTGTTTAATTTCACAAGGTTTGTATTGATCAGTTAAACAGCCAGATCCTCCGTAAACAGCCTTTCCGCCAACGTTACTTGATTGGTTGCCGTTTTCAACAGTGAATTCAAGAGTCGAGTCAGTACAACTGCTCTTATATGCGGTGCTAGCAGCTGGCTAGGGAGTAGTGTCTGGAGTTGTGGGGGCTGGTTGTTATGGTTAGCCACCTTCAACAGGTTCGGCTCCACACAAATTACAATGGCCAGCTACAAGTTGGGCGTGTTCGCACTGCTCAATGGTGAAATCATCAACACCGTACCAGATGCCAGCTTGGTTCACGTATGGAGATTTAACAATTATTTCTAAGTCAGCTTGAGCAGTGACATAGGTGTATTTACAATCTTATACCAAATAGTCACCTTTGTCTTCCCATTTAGTTTCATCAATGACAAATTGGGCTCCATTGACTAAAACTAGTAAGCCATGAGCTAGAGTTCCCTTTTGTCTGAAGGCAGTGAATCTAAGAGTTGTTGGTTTAGCACAAATATTGGAAATAGTCTTTTTGATCTCACAAGGCTACTAGGCGTCGGTTAAACAACCTTCACCTCCATAGACTTATTTGCCTCCAACGTTGGAAGATTGATTGCCGTGCTCAACGACGAAGTGAACGCTTGTGCCATCACAAGTGTCTTTAATGGTTGAGCATTATACTGTGGGTGCAGGAGGATTGGTATCATTTTCATTGTCAGCTTTGTTGATAACCTGAGTTTATTAGGATTGTGGGTCAATAGCTGGGTTTGCACCACAGGCGTTGCAACGACCTCCGACGAGATCGTAATGTTCACACTGTTCTAAGGTGAAATTGTTGATTCCATACCAAATTCCAGCTGCATTAACGTAAGGTGATCTGACAACGATTTCTAAATCACCTTGGCCTGTGACGTAAGTATACATACATTCTTGGCTCAAATAGTCTCCTTAGTCAACCCATCTATTCTCATCAATTATGAATTAGGCTCCATTGACTAAAACAAGTAAGCCGTGAGCTAAAGTGCCTTTTTGTCTATAAGCCTTGAAACGCAATGTAGTTGGTTTGGCACAAAGATTTTGAACGATGTGTTTGATTTCGCAAGGTTTCTAAGTATCAGTCAAACAACCATTTCCACCGAAAATTTAGGCGTTTCCTAAAGTTGTTGATTGATTGCCGTTTTCTACGTTAAATTGTAATGTGCTGTTGTCACAAGTGTTTTTAACGAATGAGCATACAGCAGGAGTAATTGGATCATTTTGATTCTGAGTAGATTCGATCACTGGAGTCAATTAAGGTTCTTTTTCAATTATTGGGTCCACATCACAAGCATTGCAACGACCACCAACTAGATCGTAATGTTCACACTGTTCGATGGTGAAATTGCTGATTCCGTACCAAATGCCTGGCTAATTGACGTAAGGAGATCTAACAACTATTTCCAAATCTCCTTAGCCTGTGACGTAAGTGTATTTACATTATTGAACTAAATAGTCACCTTTGTCAATCCATTTGGCTTCATCAATAATAAATTAAGCTCCATTGACTAAAACGAGTAAGCCATGAGCCAAGGTTCCCTTTTGTCTATAAGCATTGAAACGTAAAGTTGAGGGTTTGGCACAAAGGTTTTAAACTGTGTGTTTAATTTCACAAGGCTTGAGCTAGTCAGTTAAACATCCTGTTCCTCCAAAGACTTGAGTGTCACCAATAGTACTTGACTAGTTGCCATTTTCTACTGTGAATTGATTGGTTTTACTGTTACAAGGGTCTTATAAGGTTGAACATTATGCAGGGGTAATAGGATCGTTTTGGTTATTTGCTGAATCAATCACTGTGGTCTATTAAGGCTCCTATTAAATGATTGGATCTACTTCACAAGTGTTGCAACGACCACCAACAAGATCGTAATGTTCACACTGTTCGATGGTGAAATTGCTGATTCCGTACCAAATTCCTGACTCATTAACGTAAGGAGATCTGACAACAATTTCCAAATCGCCATGACCTGTGACGTAAGTGTATTTACACTATTGAACTAAATAGTCACCTTTGTCAATCCATTTGGCTTCATCAATTATGAATTAAGCTCCATTGACTAAAACGAGTAAGCCATGAGCCAAGGTTCCCTTTTGTCTATAAGCATTGAAACGTAAAGTTGAAGGTTTGGCACAAAGGTTCTAAACTGTGTGTTTGATTTCGCAAGGCTTGAGCTAGTCAGTTAAACATCCTGTTCCTCCAAAGACTTGAGTGTCACCAATAGTGCTTGACTAGTTGCCATTTTCTACTGTGAATTGATTGGTTTTACTGTCACAAGGGTCTTATAGGCTTGAGCAAGTAGTAGTAATAGGATCATTTTGATTATTAGCAGAATTTACAACTGCGGTCTATTATGGTTCTTGTTTAATATCAGGGTCGACACCACAAGCATTGCAACGACCACCAACTAGATCGTAATGTTCACACTGTTCGATGGTGAAATTGCTGATTCCGTACCAAACTCCTGACTCATTAACGTAAGGAGATCTAACAACGACTTCTAAATCTCCGTGGCCTGTGACGTAGGTGAATTTACATTCTTGGGTCAAATAGTCACCTTTGTCAACCCATTTAGCTTCGTCAATGATGAACTAAGCTCCATTGACTAGTACAAGCAGTCCATGAGCTAAGGTTCCTTTTTGTCTGTAAGCAGTGAAACGTAAAGTTGAAGGCATAGCACATAGATTCTAGAAAGTATGTTTGATTTCACAAGGTTTGAGTTAGTCAGTCTAACATCCATTTCCACCGTAGATTTGAGTGTTACCAATGGTGCTTGACTAGTTGCCATTTTCTACGGCAAATTAGTTGACTGTGCTGTTACAAGGGTCTCTAATAGTGTTACAAGCCGGAGCGGTAGTTGGGTTAATGAATGTTGGGTTGGTGGTTGATTGGTTAGGGTCCGTGGTCGATTGGTTAGGGTCCGTGGTTGATTGGTTAGGGTCAGTGGTCGATTGGTTAGGGTCAGTGGTTGAGTTAGGGTCAGAGGTTGATTGGTTGGGATCTGTGGTTGATTGGTTAGGATCAGTTGTTTAAGGTTATTCTTCCACAGCAGGGTCAACTCCACAAAGGTTACAACGACCATAAGCCAATTCTGCGTGTTCACACTACTCAACAGTGAAGTTGTTGATTCCATACCAAATTCCAGGCTTATTGACGTAAGGAGATCTGACAACAATTTCCAACTATTAGTGGGCAGATACGTAAGTGAATCTACAATCTTGAGTTAAGTAGTCACCTTGGTCGACCCATTTAGATTCATCAATTACGAAAGTAGCGCCATTGACTAAGACTAGTAAGCCATGAGCAAGGGTACCTTTTTGTCTGTAAGCAGTGAAACGCAAAGTTGAAGGTAAGGCACAAACTTCGGTCAGAGTCTTTTTAATTTGACATGGCTTTAATTGGTCGGTGAGACAGCCGTTTCCACCGAAAACATCTTTTCCTCCGATATTGCTAGATTAGTTTCCGTCCTCAACTGTGAATTAAATGGTGGTTTTGTCACAAGTGTTCTTTATGGTTTGGCAAGGAGTGGTGGGAGCGGGAGTTTGAGTGTTGCCTGTGTTTGGTTAAGTGGTAGAGGGTTTAGGCAAACAACAAACTTCAATGGCGGCAATATTGACTTCTGGGAGGTTGCAGTGGTGACCTAGAACTGAGTCGGTAGCTGATGCCGCATTACACTGACTATATGTTATCTACTCAACACCAAAGATAGTTCCAAGTTGATTAAGAGGTCCAGAAGTAACTTGAACATTCAAAGGACCAGCATTCAATCTAGCAGAAACAGTCAAAACGTTGACTTTATAGTTTCCATCGACATCGACCCAATTATTGTTATTGAATTCGAATAAACCGCCGTTCAACAATAGTTAAATAGGGCTGTTCAAGTCGTTGCCGAGTTTATAGATTTTGACGAACATCGTCGTTATATCCGAGTCGTTGATGTTGTTGTAAGTCTTTGTCAAGACACAAGGTTTGGCGCTATCAGCCTCACAATATTTGGTGTCTCTGTTGTAGTTATCAACATTCTTGGGTCCTTCGCACCTCAAGCCTAGGACGTTGCATTTGAATTCATTGGGTAAAGACTCAGGGTAGTAAGAACATCCTTCTGGTGCTGGAGATGTACGTTACAGATCGATAGGTAATTGGCTTTGAATGTTCTCAATTGTAAAGTCAAAGAAATTCAATTCACAATGGTTTCCGAATACTGTTTGTTCTTTGTCTTCAGTTGAGCATTATCTAAGGTTGACTTAATTAATTCCGTAATAGGCTCCTGAAGGGTTAGTAAAGGGCGAGGTCACTTACAATTTCAAAGAGGATGAACCGAGATTTAGGGTTCTTACAAAGAGGGCTGTTTGGTAACCATTTCCAGCGTCGACCCAAGAGTTTTGAGCGACTTCGAAAAGTCCACCGTTGACAAGTACTTACAAGGGGTATTAGATTTGACCCCATTTCCAAACTTTGATGAACAAGGTGCTATTTTCTTCAAAAGGAATTCCAGAAACGATCTTTTCTAAGGAGCAAGGTTTGTATGTATCGGTTCCGCAAATATCTTTACCTCCAAAGACAGTCGTTCCGTCGACAGTAGAAAACTTAGCGCTGTTAGGTTTTTGGTTTACAATGTACCAGCCATTTAAGTCTTTGTGATTGTTGTTGAAAGAATTGATGATACCATCGTTAGATTCAACAGGGGGTTCGGGTGGAGTTGGTTTGACCAAAGGACAGTGCAAGCCAGTATCAGTATATTCTCTTTCTCCATATTGACAGTCTCTGATACGGACATCGCTGATACCGAACCACATAGATTCGTCTGAATTAGCAGTTGGACTGGTGATCTTAAGTTCAATATCCGTTGCCTTGACACTTAATGTCTTAACGAACAAGTAAGATTCGGCATCTCCATTGTCTTCGTACGGACCTGTCACGTCGTAGTGAGCTCCGTTGACGAATACTTGTAAGTTACTGTTCAAAGCTCCTTTCTTTTTCCAAACCTTGATGTAGTAGGTAATGAAAGGTGATTGAGGAATGTCGATATATTTTCTTGTGATGGCAGCAGGCTTAGAGGCAGAACAATGAGCATTACCTTGTCCACCGAAGATATAAGTTCCTGACACCTGTTTGACGGCTTCTTTACCATTATCTATCTTCCATCCTACGATGTTTTGACTATTGTTGGTAAAGCTGTCATAGAATCCACTCAAGATTTCAACTTCCTAGGTCTAAGTAGTAGTGAAAGTGCTGAAATTCGTGGTTGTGTAGCTAGTTTGAGCACTGTAGACGGATATTCCTTCAGAGATATCAGAACCTGATTATTATAAAAGAACATTAGCTTACTCACTCAGAGAGCTGAGTTCAGAAGAAATCTAAGAGGTAGTAACAGTTTGAGAAGATACAGTATTTCCTTCTGAATCACCATAAACGGCAGTTCCACCAATGGATTGCTCAGAAACGATTGAATAGGTTACTGTGAAAGTAGATTAACCAGTTTACAAACGTCTGCTGCTGTGTAAGTCACTGACACCAACAATTCTCATTCTGTCTGTGGAAATTCCAAGTAAAGCGCAAATATTGTCTCTGAATTTAGTGTGGAAGCCGTTCTGGAAAAACTCGGTCTAAGAAACTGCAACTTCCAAAGAGATATCGACTTTGTCGAGCAATTCGACAAAGACCATGCAATTCTTTCCGGTAATCTTGAACTCTAAGGTCCTAGTGCTCGGGAAGTAGTTATTGGCACCACAGCCATGTTCTGGTAAAGAAAGATCAACAATTTCTTTCTCTGGGTTGACAGTTTCGTAAGATTGGATGATCTGTCCTGTTGTGGGGTGATTGATCCTGACCTAAGGGACTAATGGCTAGGCGTAGTTGTAGACAAAAACGACCCAGTCACCATCCTTTCCGCCATCGGTTTCTCTAAATTAGAGTTTGTGTCTAATGTTGAAAGGAGTGTTTCTGGAATACTCGACGTTGTAGTATTTACCAAGCTCGACGATTGAGTTGAACCTTTGCATACGTTTGTTCAATGGTTCTGGACCGTCCCATTGCCATTCTCTCCAAGCGTTGATTGTGTTTTTCCATTTCTTGTCTTTTGGTTCAACATAAACTGGCGCGAACATTTCACTCATAAATGAAGGGGAAATATCTTGCCATTCAACCACAGCCAAGTCGTCTCTTGAGCAAATAAATACATTGCTTTTGAATTACTATACACATCCTTCTACATTTGCGGCCATGAATTCATTGTTTGAAATGACAGTTGTGGTCTTGCCAGTACCATTGAATTTTCCGTCGTAATCAATAATCATCACGTTCTCAGGACCGGTACAGTTCATGTCTCCGCAACCTCCGAACCAGCCCTTGTCTTTCTCAAGAGGATCAACAATCCAGTATTTGGAGTCTTAGTCACAATTTTCACAAATACTGTTATACAAGTGAACTCCAGAAGAAAGATCAGGAGAAGCAGGATGAGTCCTAATTGCTCTGTTTTCCGTACCACATTTCGGTAATTCGGGGTGGCTGGTCTTCCAGTTCATGAATTTAATATTAGTGAGGAAGGAAGAAGCGTCCATCGAAGCGGCGGTACAAATGACGTCGAAGATTTCAGGTTTGTTCTTGTTGGGTAGTCTTTCACCTCCTCCTACAGTGGCTACACCGACTTAAAGACCTCTGATGTAGTTACAGTTCTTGTAGTTTTTGGCCTCGAAACATTAGGGACACTTAAGCCTGGCGACACCTACTAAGAGACTGTTGCTACCAATAAACTAGTTATTGAAAGATTGTTCGTTGTTGAAAAGTCTGAGATGTAGTCCTCCGTGAGTTTCTGCAACAACAATTTGAGTGAACTCGACTTTACCTTCGTTAGGTTCGACACCAGGTGCTATCATGACACCTCTCTTGGATTGGAAAATACTTATATATCCACTGTGTTGACATTTTCTTCCTTTGTATTCGTTCTAATGCATCAAAACACCTGCATTTGTACAAAGACCTCCTTGATTCCATTTGATTGTGTAATTTGTTGCATCTTCACAAGGAATACTTGGGAGACCGTAACAAATACCTTGAACACCTAAACAAGAATTGAAGCTGATATCCATAGCATAGGAGGATGTGAAGTCGAAATCTTTGTGGAAGAACATACAAGAGATAGGGTCGTAGGCGGCAGCACTTGAAAAGTTCATTTCCCATCTAAGTGAAATTCCGACAATCAAGTTGTTCTTGATCCAAATGTCTCTGGAACCGTTATCACCTTGAACTATACCATGTCTTCTAAGTCCATAGAAGAAGTTGCCAATAACTTCAAGTTTCTCGGCGAAATCGAGGGCCATACCACTGTTCTAAGAACTATGAATCGATGAGTTCTTTAACACCGATTTCTTCAACAAATTTGCTTTGGATTCTTCAGACAAACTTGTGGCACTGATTTCTGAGCCAACGTAAGTATTGTAAACGTAGAAACCGGGGTATTAGGTGTCCTTTTGTCCCATGTTAATTAGTTCGACACCTTCCAAAATGGTTACTCCTTTGAAGTATCCGGACAATTCGGGCACCTCTTTGTCTATCTTCTTGAAGTAGTAGGTAACGAAAGTACCTCCGAAATTGTCATTGTCTTCTCCAGAAATTTTGATGTTTCTAGAAAGCAATCCGACACCGGCTCTCATGTCGAGCTGAGCTTCGGCATGCATTCCTTCGTTGGTGTAGTTGATTTCTTCAGCATTGGATTGGGCAATAGTTACTTTGGGAGCACCGTAGTGGAAATGTTAAAGGGGAGCGTCTAAGGTGAAAGTAACTGTTCCGTCACTGTTTTCTTGTCTGTTAGTAATGGTTCTTTTCTCAATATTCAAATCAGCAACAGAAGATAATTCCAACATTTCCGTTGGTGAGATACCTATTTCATCTCCAACTTGCCAACCGTATTATTTATCCTTGAAGGTTTTAGGAGTGGCTTCGACAACTGTGATAGAAGTTGCTCCAGCTTCGGCATTGGCGGCCAACCTGGTCCAGACTTTGTCAGGAACTGGGGTTTTCAATTCAATCAAACCAGTGTTTACGATACCTTTTTGAATAGCTAGTAGTTCGTCAACAACCAAACTGGTAACGTCTCTGTCACCTAATAGGATGATTTCAAGCTTTCCGGTGAACGGCTCTTCTTCGTTTTCGAGTTTGATTGTACCAAGACGATTCCAGATGAATTCAGTCTCGATTTTCAATGTTTGATCATTTTTGATTGTCAAAGTACCATCAATGGTAATTGATTTGACCTTAATGGAAGGCTAATCAATTTGCATGTTCCACTCACAAGGAATCAAGACTTCTTTGTTCGAGTCCCAAGTAGGAACACCAACAGTCGAAGGTTCGTATCTATCAAAGACAGCAAAATCAGGGCTTGCAGGTGTCAAACGTTCTTTAACGCAATTAGTTTCTGCCCAAATAGCAGCATCAGTCCATTAAACATTCTTAGCGACGACAGCAGGGCAACCAGCCTTGGGACAGTTTTCTCTGCAATAAATTCCGTCGATTGTAAAGGAGTCATAGAATTTCTGACCGTTAGGCTACTTACCTTGGATACAAATCAAGAATTCTTAAGCTTCTTGGTCGAAGAAATATTCTCCGATATTACAAGAAACTGCTTTGTTTGCTGCGTCAATAAGCTTATCTCTAGAGTCCAATTTGAATTTCTCCTCGTCGAGCAAGATACGACCAGTACCTTCTCTGACGTGGTAGACATCATAAGTTTCTCTGAACTAACTGTTGTTGAATCTTAAGACAATAGGTTAGTCACTTCCAGTTGAGTAAACACTGGTGGCGATGTTTACTGATTTCCAATCAATTCCGTCCATCCAGTGGAAGTTGATAACATCTCCTGCCATTATTTGATTTCCATGCTCGTATGCGGTGTAACCGTCTTTTCTTTTGATTTTCCAACTTTGGACTGTGTTATAGGTTTCTTTGCTTTCAGTTTTTGGATCGTTGTTTTTCAAATCATCCAAAGTGAAAGGATGATAAGAGAAATCCAGTGCGTGGTTGTTATTGGCTCTGAATTCGGCATAAGGAGTCATGGCTCTGAAGAGAACCTAAGCAATTTGTCTGTCACAGAAGACTGATTCGTCCCATTAGGCGTCGGTTTAAGGCAAACAGCCTGAAACACCTTTAAATAGTTGGTTATACTTGGCCATCCAAGTAGGTTTGCCAGAACCGCTAAAGGAACCGTCCTAGTCATAAATGATGTCCTTGTACCATTTTTCGTAGAAAACTTTGTTGGCAGCTTTTGCACTATCATCGATGTAGATTTCACTAATTAAGCTGGTAGAAGCTGCATTGTGCCACTTCTTTTTGTGGTAACACTCACTGCAAGTCTGGAAGAGGGCGGTTTTCTCAGGGAAGTCGTAGAATCTAATGTTCTTAGCAATGAGTCCATCCGATTAAGGCAAAAGTATACCTTAGCTGAATAGAGGTGTATGTTTTTGATTCAAATGTTTCAAAGGTGTGTGGTCTTGGTGAATCTTGATTGCTTCTGCTTTATCAGTAACGTTCCAAGGACTCAATCCTACGATCAAGAAATTGTCAAGGATGATGTTTTTGTGAGTTACATTGGCATGGTATACCATTGCACCACCTCTTGCATTTCCGGCAAGTTTGAAATTCTTATAAATTGAATCTCCAACGTATTCAGAAAGCAAGCCGCATTCTCTGTTGTTGAATGATTCGAACCCGTCCCAAACCATGGTTTTACTGGGGTTTTCAGCATAGGGGTCATACGGGATTTCTCCGGCTTCGAACTTGGCTTGTAGCTCGTCGTTCCAAATTCTTGGTCCAGCGCAGGGGGTAGTTAAACCAACCATGTGGAAAGGCCTTAATCCAAATCTTCCCATGGAATGGGCCTTGTTGTTTTTGAAAGTTCCGAGTTGTTCTTCTTGAGGGCAAATGTCAGTGGTGAAACTTGGGCCATCAGGATGTTCTTTGACTTCGTACCAATAACCGTAGAAGTCTCCACCACCACAACGGTTGTTTTCGACGTAATTCATGGGTCTAGTTATCCAGAAACAGGCAGCAGTGAAATCGGTTTGGAGCATATTACCAGCAGCTCTTGCTGACAAGATGGCATTGTGTTTGATTTCATTGAAAGTTTCAATACCATCTTCTAAGAAAACATTGTGTCCTCTTGCCTTGTATCCAACATTGTAGGTATATCTTAAGTAATGGGTGTTGTGAATTGTAGTAACTCTGGCGAATGAATTGTGAACAGCAATACCATTGACGAAGGATTTTGAAGCGTCACCGACTCTGTGGAAATGGACAGCGTATCTACCTAAGATTTTGGGTTGACCGGTAAGAGTGAACTCTGCATGAGACAATCTTCCGACTGTTCCTTTATCAGCATCACCCATGATCATCAAATGAGCACCGTATTCGTTCTACTCTGAGGTCTTTTCGTCACCCTGAACTCTGATATTCCTTGAGACGTTTATGACTTCAGCCCTCATTGGGAAATCGTCGCTACCGTATTTATAAGTGTCACCATTGTGACGATAAATAGGGGTCCTGTCTAACTTGTATTTGGTAGGAGAAATGACCTCAACGATGGTGAAGACCTCAGCTTCTTCATGGAAAAATGATGTGGCAGCAATTACTACCTCATCACCTACTGCCCAATTATAGGATAAAGTTTATCCATCAATTTACTCAACCAAGGTAATTATGTCTTCTCCACCGTTTTCAGCAATATGGTTTGGATTTGGGTCAGATTTAGGAGTAAAGGTGTAAGCCAGTTCAGACCAAGTTGGAGTTTTTGGTGCACCGTGCATATCGAAAGTACAATGCATACAGGAAATTACCTTATTACCTATCATCGGCAACTAAGGACCTAAGTACTCTCCGTACATAGTAATTTTAAGTTTTCCTTAGTAAGGGTTCGTCTCAGTACCAGCAATAAACCTTCCTTTATTGACTATTATGAACTCAGCATGAACTTCAATGCTTGGCACATCAGCAAAGATCAAAGTTCCTCCAGTAACGGAGATCAACTTAACAGGTCCGTCCAACTGACCAACATTTTCGTTGACAATCAAAACTTCTCCTTCAGGCACGAATGCAGCATCACCTGTTCTGGGAGGCAATTCTCCTGACCATGTTCTCGGGTCGTTCCACAAATATCCGTAGAAGAACTCGACATTGTTAGAAAGCAATGCCAAGTTACCGTCTACTTTGATTTCAATTGAAGGCTTGTTTTTCATGTTGTTTATTTTGGAGCCGGTCTGACAGACGATTTCGGTGTCGCTGCTGGACTTGACTTGGCAGTCGATGCCGTCCAAGTTGACTGAAGCAGATCCAGTGAGGTTCTGTCCTTTGAAGGTTAATTCATCTCCACCGTAAACATCACCCCAGTATTGGGAGATGGAGCTGATGAATGGAGTCAGGTCAGACTTGTAAGTAATTTTGTCGGCGAGAGATAAAGTTACGTTGTCTTAGACGAAGTTGATGGAACAGGTTGTGGAGGCACTGCTAAAGACAAGTTGACCTTTGAATTGAATATTTCTGAGTCTACATTTGGTGAGCTGTTCGGAGGTCTCGATGAATCTTATCTTGTTGTACTTGCCGGTAACTTTGACTCTATTTCTACCGATCATGTAGTCGGTGATTTCGTGGATGTCTTCCCATGTAGTACCGTCGTTAGTTCCTTGGAATTTGGAACCGTTAAGATAAGTTAATCCATGGTGTTAGGTCGGAGTAAAATTGATTTCCGAAAGTACGGCTTGGTTTTCTCTGAAGTCGAAGATAATCTGACAGACGGAGTCGGCGGAGTTATAAGGATAATATTCATCGTCAGAAACAACGTTGATGGCGCTGAAAGAGGGTTCAGTGCTGAGGTCAAAGTCAGTCTCGTACTCTAAGATGCTGGTTTCGGTAATGCTGTAGTTGTCGATGACATTTTGGTGTCTCAATTGGGGGATTTGTACCGAAAGGGAGTTTTCTAAGGTTTCATATTAAGCCCATTGTCCACAGATACTAATTTTAGGGTTGCTCAAACCAGCTTGCAAAGGAATGGTGAAATCAGAAGCTCCTGCGTAAGAAACGTCTTTAGCTGTTAAATCGAGAGTTCCGAAGTCGACTTTGAGGATTTAGGATTTCCTTGTTATACAGTCGTTGTTTCTCCAATATTTGAAGACATACTCTCCAGCGGGTAGTTTGCCAAATCCTACTTATCCGTTAGAATTCGATGTAGAATCGTAGGTTTTCTTACTACTAACAGAAACCAATTAGAAAGAATCTCCGTCAACTTAGTCAGAAATTGACAAAACTACATCTTCCCCGGCGGTGAAAGATGGCAATGTAAATCCTCTATATTCTGGTTGTTTTACTTCCAAATAGCCAAAGCTTTTTAATACTTCTCCTTTGGATATAAACAATTCAGCGACTTTAGTGTCAGGAATATCAGTATTTGATTCGAACACAATTTTGGAATCGGTTTGGCTGATGATGGTGAATGGGTAAATCAACTGTTAGTAATCGTCACGAGAGCCGTAAATTGTGACCTTTTCTCTCTGTTCCAACAAATTACCATCAAGTCTTCCAACTAAACCTTTGGCATCAAGTTCGAATCTATGTCCTGAAAAGCTACCAACAGTTTGAACCCAAGAGATTGACAGAAGGACATCGACTTTGAAGCTACCAGCCGAACCAATTCCGTCAACTATGATGTCGACGTTGTAAATTCCAGATTCTACGGAAGGGACAGTGATTTTGACTGAGGTTTCAGTGCTTTCATCGACTGCGTATCTATGTGTTTTCTCATCGTAAATTTAGCCTTCTGGGATCATTACAAAGTAAACACTTCCTCCAAGATGATGTCCTTGGTCGAATAAGAAAGTGTCTCCTACGTTTTTCTTTTAGATTTTCTAGCTTTGAGTGGCAGCGTCCCAGAAAATAGGTAAATACTCATCAATTGAGTCATCTCCGTAGTTTTCATCAGGTTGGAGACTTGGTGAGTCTTTTCTAGCCAAATATTAGAAAGTCAAGTTTGACTGAGCTTTTTCAGTAATTCTACCCAAGACAGTTACTTTTGTGGACTAAGCATCGCCTCCAGGGACCAAAGAACCGGTTTTGGCCCTTGGACAAACAGATTTCAACTGAGTTCTGGAAGAATAATAAATGGTACAAAGTTAGTTCTGTCTGTCACCCAAGGAAATTTGGTTGTCAGAGGGAGATTTTGAGAAATTTTGGCCTTCGATGTCTAAGAAGACGAAACCATGGTAAGATCCGGAGGTTACATTGCTGCTTGAGGCAATTATTCTGTAATGGAAGTCCAACAGGTTAGAGAAACCTGCGTCACCGACTTTCACTGCTACTTTGTAGCTACCAGTAGTACCACCCGACAACTTGACTTTCAACTAGGTAGCAGTACAGGGGTCTTGTTCAATAATTGCAGGTAGCAATTCGTATTTGATTTTGTCTTGACCATCAACAGTTTCTAAGATTTTGATGGAAACTCCGTCACAGCTGGTTGGCAAATTAGTACCCTTGATGATCATTGTCTATTTCAAGACAGGAGAGAAAGTGTCTTACTCTGTGACTCCATCGATGTTGAACAATTTTTCAATCGAGTATTCAGGGTCCTTGTAACTGAACTGAACTTTGTTGGCTTCGACTCCGTTAGAAGTTACGACCAAATCATGAGCACCAGCAGCATTTGCTACAGTTAAAATGGTTATTGACTAGTTAGTGGACTAAGTAACTTGACAAGCTTTACCTCCAATTGTTACAGATACTTAAGATTGGTGGAAATATTTTCCTGTAATTGTCAGTTCGGTTCCACCAGAGGAGTATCCTTCAGTCAAATTTAAGGAATCAACAACTGGGCTGAAGTTAGTTGTTCCAGCATTTCTCACAAATCCTTTCTCAGTCAAAATATCCACAGGGAAACTGCCTGATTGGACATTAATATCGCCATTCGCATGCTTGGCAAAGGTGATTGTGAATTTGCCTGAAGCATATTCAACTGAATGTTCAACCCCACCAACGATTGCCTTGTATTCTTTCAAGTCAGGAGAAGTAGTCAATTGCAATTCAGCAGTATCTGCAGGAGTGGAAATTACTTCTGATAGTGGTTTGGCGAATTCTAAAGGAGTAATGATGGTGTAAGAAGTGTCGGCGAGAGAAATGGATAAGACACCGTCAACCGAAACTTCAATATTTTTGGAATCAGAAGCTTGGAACAAAAGTTCATTGGGGATTGGCTCGTAGAAGATTTTCTTGGAACCTTTTCTGAGGATTCTAACGTTCACTTCTGGTGTCAAAGTGCTCATGCCTCCTTACAAGGCGTGTCTCATTCTGAACAATCCTTCATGACTTCCTCTCAGATTATTACCTCTCAGTTAGAGATAGTATCTATAACCATCGTAATCAGAACCTTTTTGAAGTTCGCATTGGACATTGAGGTTTTTGAGAAGTCTGCCAACACTGTAAGCGATAGCGTCGCAATGGGTGTTATAGGGCAGTTCGGCAGTCTCGGCTCCTTAGTGCCAAACAGTGACAGGCTAATAATTGTCGCCAACTTTGACATCGATGTTGAAAGTACCTTCTATTGGTGCTTTGTCGACGGAGAGTTGCCTAACTGAGGATGTAAAAACTCCATCACTAACAATGGTTGGAATCATGTCTCTAGATTCGTATCTGTACTCAACGAAAGTGACTGTCCATTTGGAACCTCTGACTAAAGATTCATCTGAGGTTTCGTTACCATCTTTGTCAAGACGGGTTACTTCAGCAGAACATCCAAACTCACCAATAGCCCAGCCAATGATTTTACAAATAACGTCGCCGTCGGAGTTATACCTGATTGGATTCGAGTTTTTGTCAAACACGACCTCACCTTCTACTAAATGTTTGAAGTTCAAGTTAAAAGTATCTTGGGCTTCAGAGTGGAAAATAATTTCGAGGATTTCTTCATTTTCAGTAGTTACAGCTAATTCCTAGACTTCGTACTAGCTATTGAGGTAATAGTTGTCGTCAATTTCAGGAGCTTCTACCGAAATTTTGAAGGATCCTGGGCCTCCTCCGTTGAGGTGGTATCCATTGATGTAATAATATTTGCCAGCTTCCAATTGAATTGCTTTACTAATACAAGGGTTAATGGTGTTGTCATCAGTTTAATCGAAGTAATAGTAAGAATTAGGAACATAGCTCGACAAAAATATGATTTCTTCAGCATTGGCAGCATTTTTATCATTGGGAGTAGTATTGATAAAGAGCTGCAAAACATCATCAACATGAGCATAGAATTTGTATTCTCCGGTCCTGGGGGCTTTGAACCAACCGTAGAAATTCTATGAGTAGTTGGCAAATGAACCATAATCGTCTACTGCGTCTGGGGAAGTAAATTCGTCGAGGAAGAAAGTTAAGTCTGGTAAAATTTAGGTCTCCTCAGGAGTTATTTTGCCAGAACTGATTTGATCTTTAAAGTTTTGAATATTCCAGTTGAAATATCTGTATCTGTCGATTTTGAAACCGGAACCTTTTGTACTGACTTCTTGAGCGACATCTTTTTTAGGTTCAACTCTACATTGAATGTCATTGGTACTTGTTTTTAAAACCTTACAATCATGTCCTGCCGCTGTTACTTTGACTTTAGAAGCTTCACTGTGGAAGGCAGTTCCTTTGATATTCAAAATTTGACCTTCTTCACCACCCTCGTGTCTATCAACTTCCAATATCTCTGGGAGTACCTTGAAATTGAAGATTTCCTTGCCATCAGCAGATACCTAGTAAGACGACTCGAAGTGAATAGCATCTCCCAAAGTGGTTTGGATTCTAGTGAAGTACTTACCACCAGGCTGACCGTCTGAGACATTGCACCCGACATTAGCGTAATGAGGTGAAATGGCTTCGTCGTCGTTCAAACCTCCTTGGGCAAACCTGTTACACAGGTAATCTCCAATCAAGATTTTTTGGATAAACTGGGTACTGTAAACTCTAGGTGCTCCCTACAAAATGATCTATTTGCTTGGAGACTAACTGGGAGTGATGAACTATTTGAGGTTGGGAGAGGCGTAGTAGTTGTAGGCGAAAGAGCACGACCCAGCACAGGTTGACTAGATGACTTTACCCTCGTTGGTTTAAACAACCAACTTGACCTCGTCGACGTAATAGTAGGTCAATCCTTCTTTCAATGGAGGAGTTATACAGGTGAGGTAATTGTCATTGACACCCTGAACTGACGAGTTCTACTCGCACTCGTACTCGTTTAGGAAGATTTTGTTCTTAGACCAATCGTCTTTGTTGTGACCGATTGCACGGATGGTGAGACGTTCACCACCATATATCGATCCTTCGGAACGATAATGTCCGTCGCCGGTGTTGGTCTCTCGAGTTACAGAGTAGATCTAAACTACATGCTCATTAGTGGTTTCAGCACTAAGAGAAGCTTAAAACAAAGCAGACAACAAGCAAAACTTTTTTGTCAAGCTCATAGATATAAGATTAATATATATTTTCGATTAATAAATTTTCACGCATTTAAAATAGGAAGGTGCTGTTAAAAAAGGATTAAGCCCTCGAAAACCTTTCGATTAACATCAAACACGCTTGAACAACGGCTAATCCAAAAGAAATAGTTCTTATTCCCTCAGATTTACAATAAAACTATTTCCAAAACCTTAACCAGCCCATACGGGTTTCTACTATTAAATTTAGCTGTACAAATCAATTAGTCATTGTATTTACTCACATATTAGAAGTTTATTAAGACCGAAATTTTCGAGCATTGATTTCACAATTCCAACAAATTTGCCGAGTATATATAGTATGATCTTATTTATTATATGGGGTTGGGGTTGGGGTTGGGGTTGGGGTTGGGGTTGGGGTTGGGGTTGGGGGGGGA
>NC_090752.1:2815620-2818120 GCF_036898095.1 Palaemon carinicauda | reverse complement strand
GTTGGGAATTTTGACTCTTTATCAGGGGAGGGGGGTTATTTAGCTCTAAGTCCTTGGTCGGGTATTTTGACTCTTTATCGGGGGGGGGGGGGTTATTTAGCTCTAAGTCCTTGGTTGGGAATTTTGACTCTTTATGGGGGGGGGGGGGGAAGGGTTATTCAGCTCCAAGTCTTTGGTTGGGAATTTTGACTCTTTATCGGAGGGGGGGGGGGGAGGGTTATCCAGCTCCAAGTCTTTGGTTGGGAATTTTGACTCTTTATCGGGGGGAGGGGGGTTATTCAGCTCTTCGTCCCTAGATCAAATTGTTATGAGAGTAATTTACCCTCTCGACTCTTATGTTACTTACTTTAAAGACCACTCATGAATGTCAGAAGCAAGGGACAGACATTGCCCTAGCTAACATGATAATGCCCTAGAGACTGACTAATATGATCAGCGTCCATGGCACCTCTCCACCAAATATAGGACCAGGGAGGGCAAGGCAATGTTGATGATTCAGCAGGTAGACCTATAGGCTCTCTCAAATCCCTCCCTAAATCCTAAGGTCAAAAGGATGGTGAGGTTGCAGACACAACAACAAACTATCGAGTTTGAGCGGGACCTAAACCCTAGATCGGCAGGCAGAGATGTTTCCAATAGGCCAACACAACCCCAAAGGGCTGTTTTCCTGGTCCTATCAAACAGGGGAACCCTGTGGTCTACAAGATCTGTTTTCCGTTTACATTCTTAGGTATCTAGAGTATCATACAGCGTATTCCGTAATAATTATCAAAACCACATTATCGAAGCACCTAGAGATCATGAAAGTCTCCAGCTTCTTCTTGAAAGCCTTAATATTTTCAATCTTTCGTATGTCTAATGGTCTAGTGGGTGCTTGTTGTATAGTCTTGGGCCACTTGTTTGAAAGCCTGGCGCTCGCCAGACTAGGGTTCGAGCCCAACTCCAGCTCGATAGTGTCTGCAACCTCACCATCCTTGTGAACTACGGATGGAGGTTTGTGGAGGCCTATAGGTCTACCTGCTGAGTTATCAGGAACCATTGCCTGGCCTTCCCAGGTCCTAGCTTTTGTGGAGAGGGTGTTTGGGTGCTATTCATATATGCATATATATATATATATATATATACATATATATAAATGAATATATATATATATATATATATATGTATATATGGGCACCGTTACTGTCCCTTGCCTTTGGCATTCAGGAGCGGCCTTTAAACCTTTAAACCTACAGTAGACATGCATTTTGGCTCCAATAACTTGGAACCATCTGTAATCAATCTCGTGTCAACACGATTCGTTGGCTGCGCGATGTATAGCAATTCTCTTGGATATTTTGGACGTCCGATTCTGATAACTCGATGGGTTACTGCACATTCCCTAAAACCTTACTCTAACTTTAACAGGCAGCTCAACACACACACACACACACACACACACATATATATATATATATATATGTGTGTGTGTGTATACGTATACATATGTGCATATATATATGTATATATATATATATATATATACATATACATATACATATACACATATATGTTTACATAAATATATGTTGAATAAGCAGTCAGTGTAATTCAATTAGTACAGGAGTAATCCTTTCCTCTGTTCATGTTTAGTAATTTCCAATGTTACACTTTAGGTAGATTATTATTACTATTATTATCATTATTATTACTGTTAATATTATTATTATTATTATTATTATTATTATTATTATTATTATTAATATTATTGTTGTTATTATCATTATTATTATTATTATTATTATTATTATTATTATTACTATTATTATTATTATTATTATTATTAAAAAAATATTTTGAGTTCTACCCTCCTTTGAAATCCCCGGGATGAAAACTTTGCGAAAATATTTTGCACTTCATCCACTGATTAGATTCTCCACTGTCAAAACTTGCAAGAACACTGATAATGATATCTGATTGGGCAATTCGTACCCTGGATAAGAGCAAACATTTCGAATTTATGTTAAGTTCTTAAAATCATCAAAATAAAACATTAAAATACCTTTTTTTTTTTTAATGTGTTAAATTCTTGAAAGCCTTAAAAATGAACAAATAATTACTCTTTTTCGTATAATTTAAAGCCACTATGAGATCATCGCAGCTGTATTATTTTTATTATTATTATTATTTGCTAAGCTACAACCCTAATTGGATAAGCAGGATGCTATAAGCCCAGGGGCTCCAACAGGGAAAATAGCTCAGTGAGGAGAGGATAAAAAGAAAAAGAAAATATTCTAAGAAGAGCAATGAGATTAAAATAAATATCTATACAAACTATAAAAACTTTAACAAAATAAGAGGAAGAGAAATTAGATAGAATAGTGTGCCCAAGTGTACCCTCAAGCAAGAGAACTCTAACCCAAGATAGTGGAAGACCATGGTGCAGAGGCTATGGCACTAGCCAGGATTAGAGAGCATAATTACAGTACAGAAATGAAATTCAGTATTTAGACTCCTCGCT
>NC_090752.1:2790508-2797620 GCF_036898095.1 Palaemon carinicauda | reverse complement strand
TTAATTAGTGTCTGATCCTAACAGGTAATTGATTAAGAGGTACCAAACTCATTACCTATGAAGTAATTATACATATTTTTTTGATATAGTAAAATGATGTATCTCTCTCTCTCTCTCTCTCTCTCTCTCTCTCTCTCTCTCTCTCTCTCTCTCCTCTCTCTCTCTCTCTTCCTCTCTCTCTCTCTCCACTGGCCTCTATGTAAATACTAGTGTATACGACCCGTCAAAAAACCTTTCCAAACTACAATACAGCAGTTGTGGTTTCGGAGTGTACCTATCGGGGTAAACCCCTCTCACCAGGGTATGATTAATCAGTCTCCCCTATCAGATGGAGGGGTGAGACTTAATAGTTATACGTCTGGTAATTCGGCTCAGCGCGACCAGAAATATATATATATATATATATATATATATATATATATATATATATATATATATATATATATATATACATACATACATATATATATATATATAATATATATATAGATATGATATATATATATACTTTATATATAATATATATACATATAGATATATCATATATACATATATATATATATATACTATATATAATTATAACTTATATATATATATATATATATATATATATATATATGAATGATATATATACACAAATATAAATATATATATATATATATATATATATATATATATATATATATATACAGTATATAATATATATATCTATATATATAGAAATATATATATATATATATATATATATATATATATATACTATATATATATATATATATATATATACATATATATATGCACACACACACACACACACACACACATCTATATATATATATATATATATATATATATATATATATATATATATATATATAATATATATATAAATATCCAGACACTTACTCTATATCATACAGGGTCCCAATATTGGCAAGATACAAAACCTTCCAAAAACCGCCCGATGCACTCTTACATTACCGCTCTTCATCGGCATACGCAAATTCTAAACAACAATTTACAATCGTATAAATAAATCTCTGCATAATAAAACATATTTACACATTTGTGAAAAGAATGTTTGAGCCTAACGTGGAGGAATCGCTTTATTCCATCCTGATTTATTTCATTAAATCATTCAGAAGATGAATAACATTTTAACTGTAACTGTAACTGTAGCTATAACTGTAACTGTAACTATAACTGTAGCTAAAAGTGTAACTGTAACTATAACTGTAACTGTAACAGTAACTATACTAAAACTGTAACTGTAACTATAACTGTAACAGTAACTATAACTATAAATGTAACTGTAACTATAACTAAAAATGTAACTGTAACAATAACTGTAACTGTAACTATAACTATAACTGTAACTGTAACTATAACTGTAAATGTAACTATAACTGTAAATGTAACTGTAACTCTAACTATAACTGTAACATTAACTATAACTGTAACTATAACTGTAAACTCCAACTGTAACTATAACTGTAACTGTAACTGTAACTATAACAGTAACCTGTAACTATAACTATAACTGTAACTGTAACTAACTGTAAATGTAACTATAACTGTAACTATAACTATAACTGTAACTATAACTACAGCTGTAACTGTAACTGTAACTATATCTACAACTGTAACAGTAACTACTACGGGTTTCTCTCCCCCATTATCTTTTCGGAAATTACGACGTTTTTAAATCATTTGCGGTGATTTACGAGCAATCCATTTCGATGTGGTTATTTCTATGATGTGAAAAGCTGAGAGAGAGAGAGAGAGAGAGAGAGAGAAGAGGAGAGAGAGAAGGAGGAGAGAGAGAGAGAGAGAATGTAATTATTTCGGGAAATTCAATGATGGAATATCTACTGTTATCCCTGACGATATGAGAGAGAGAGAGAGAGAGAGAGAGAGAGGAGAGGGAGAGAGAGAGAGAGAGAGAGAGAGAGAGAGAGAGAGAGAGAGAGTAATACTTTTTCGGGAAATTCAGTGATGGAATATCTACTGTTATCACTGACGATATGAGAGAGAGAGAGAGAGAGAGAGAGAGAGAGAGAGAGAGAGAGAGAGAGAGAGAGAGAGAGAGAGAGAGAGAGAGAGAGAATAGTCTTTTCGGGAAATTCAATGATGGAATATCTACTGTTATCCCAGACGAAATGAGAGAGAGAGAGAGAGAGAGGAGAGAGAGAGAGAGAGGAGAGGGAGAGAGAGAGAGAGAGAGAGAGAGAGAGAGAGAGGGGGGGAAGTTCTTTACCAAAGCATAACAAGTATTTTGAGAGAGAGAGAGAGAGAGAGAGAGAGAGAGAGAGAGAGAGAGGAGAGAGAGAGAGAGAGAGAGAGAGAGAGAGAGAAGTTCTTTACCAAAGCATAACAAGAATTTTGAGAGAGAGAGAGAGAGAGAGAGAGAGAGAGAGAGAGAGAGAGAGAGAGGAGAGAGAGAGAGAGAGAGAGAGAGAGAGAGGTTCTTTACCAAAGCATAACAAGTATTTTGATAGAGAGAGAGAGAGAGAGAGAGAGAGAGAGAGAGAGAGAGAGAGAGAGATGAGAGAGAGAGAGAGAGAGAGAGAGAGTTTCTTTACCAAAGTATAACAAGTATTTTGAGAGAGAGAGAGGAGAGGAGAGAGAGAGGAGAAGAGAGAGAGAGAGAGAGAGAGAGAGAGAGAGAGAGAGAGAGAGAGAGAGAGGATCTTTACCAAAGCATAAGTATTTTGATAGAGAGAGAGAGAGAGGAGAGGAGAGAGAGAGAGAGAGAGAGAGAGAGAGAGAGAGAGAGAAGTTCTTTACCATAGCATAACAAGAATTTTGAGAAGAGAGAGAGAGAGAGAGAGAGAGAGAGAGAAGAGGAGAGGAGAGAGTGAGAGAGAGAGAGAGAGAGAGAGAGAGAGGTTCTTTACCAAAGCATAACAAGTATTTTGAGAGAGAGAGAGAGAGAGAGAGAGAGAGAGAAGAGAGAGAGAGAGAGAGAGAGAGAGAGAGAGAGAGAGAGAGAGAGAGAGGTTCTTTACCAAAACATTAGTATTTTGATAGAGAGAGAGAGAGAGAGAGAGAGAGAGAGAGAGAGAGAGAGAGAGAGAGAGGAGAGAGAGGAGAGAGAGAGAGAGAGAGAGATTCAAAAACCTGAGTGGTTTATTTTGCAAACTGAAATTGTTGTATATACAAGCAGGCAAGTCCGGGGAGAGAGAGAGAGAGAGAGAGAGAGAGAGAGAGAGAGAGAGAGAGAGGAGAGAGAGGAGAGAGAGAGATTTTGCATTCCAAGGAAACCTTGTGGAACGATTCCAACAGGAATCAAACCAGATCAAAAGCCTCAGGCCAAATGAGATAAACAGAAGTCCATTAGTCCAATTCAAGATCCTTCTGACGTCTGGTCTTTCAAAGACGAGAAGGAAAGACATTCAGTAGGAGGAAATGTTCCAAAACTGGAAGAAGAGGCTCCAGGAATTAAGAGATTTGAAGACAACTCAGAATTGTCAAGGACATAAATCTCTTTCTATAATTTATTTATGAAATGTCTATTCTAATGTGGTAACTGTTCTTAAAATATGTTATTCTAATTGTTCATTACCTCTCGTGTAGTTTCTTTCCTTATTTCCTTTCCTCACTGGGCTATTTTCCCTTGTTGGAGCCCTTGGCCTTATAGGATCCTGTTTTTCAAAGTAGGGCTGTAGCTTAACTAGTAGTAGTAGTAGTAGTTAGTAGTAGTATATAAATAAAATAAATAAATAATAATAATGTTGGAGCCCTTGGCCTTATAGGATCCTGTTTTTCCAAGTAGGGTTGTAGCTTAACCTAGTAGTAGTAGTAGTAGTAGTAGTAGTAGTAGTAGTAGTAGTAGATAAATAAATAAACAAATAATAATAATAATAATAATAATAATAATAATAATAATAATAATAATAATACCATACAGTATATACATATAACCAACCACACTAGTACCAGGTAAAACCAGGCGATGACTACTGGTGACTAGCTTCGATTCCTAGTTTAGAAGGACGGTGAGTGGTATGGTCACTAATGAAAACCATTGGGCCGTGAGCAGGGTTCGTATTCCCGACCCACAGAATGCGACTCTATGGCGTTTCCAATAGATTGAACAGACGAAGTTCCACTCATACAGCTGGAGTAAAGAATGGAAAGACAAACAGAATAATAGGAATTGAATGATATGATTGATTGGCTAGTGAAGTAGAAAGAGGAAATTTGAGAATGTAGTGGATAAGTTGTGGCTGGTTATATGTATATATGGTATGGCCATGTCAAGAGAAGAGATGAACAGTATATTGGGAGGAGAGTGATGGAAATGGAGGGTACAGGGAACGAGAAGGAGAGGGAGACCAAAGCGAAGGAGGGTGGGCTGTATCAAGGATGACCTTCGATCAAAGGGATTAACCGGTGATGAGGTGTGGGACAGAGGTAGATGGAGAAAGCTGACCAGAAACATCGACCCCACATAGAAGTGGGAAAAGATGTAGACAAAGAAGAAGAAGTTGTGGTGGTCTATTGAAAAAGTCCCTGCCTAGCAGTCTCTAGGATTGGAGTTCGAGTCCCGCTCAAGATCAATAGTTTCTTGTAGTGTCTATAACCTCACCATCCTTGGGAGCCGTTTGTTCTACCTGCTGAGTCATCAGCAGCCATTGCCCTGGACCTCCCTCCTCCTAGCTTGGGTTGAGAGGGATTTGGGCACTGATTATATGGATATATGATCAGTCTTTAAGGCCTTGTTTTGCTAGCTAGGGCATCGTCACTGCCCCCTTGCTTCAGCCATTCATGAGCGACTTAACAGTCACCTATAGTCCATTTCATTTAGCACGGTATATTTGCACCAACTCGCAGCGGTTGCCCTTTTAGCTCGGAAAAGTTTCCTGATCGCTGATTGGTTGGACAAGATAATTCTAACCAATCAGCGACCAGGAAACTTTTTCGAGCTAAAAGGGCACCGTTGCGAGTCGGTGCAAATATGACTCGCTAAAAGAAATGGACTATAGTACATTGGTGACCCCTGAATAACGATTAGAGATAAGAGAAACCTTTAGAATAAGATATGAATTCCAGATAAGAAATATAGAAATACACCTTTTCAAACAGAATAAACCACCAATCAATCCTCCCTCCTTATGTGTATAAATTCCGGCAATATCAAACCTATTCTATTCAAACTAAGCATGAAATGGCCCGGATTGAATTTCTGGCTCTCATAAAGGCGTCTCTTCTCGTAGTTATGAGTTTCTGGGAGCATCATGTTTGAAAGAGTGTCCCCTTCACGAACAATAACTGGAAAAAGCACCTCTTTCGTGATGCCAAATGAATACGAGAAATTTCGGGATATTGCGAGATTTTTGTCTCGGTTAACTTGGAAACTGACCGGTTCATATATACGTCTTCAAGTTGAAGAATGTAAACATGATCTCCTTATGGGAGTATCATGCTCCTTGTCTTCTTTCTTTCTTTTTTTTTCTTTCTTTTTTCTTCTTCTTCTTCTTCGAGTTTAGCAATAGCAATAAGTTCCAATTTCTTTTATGGTCTCTCGTGACATGGTGGTTTCGACCTGGCCTTTCATTAGAAGGGGGCTAGCGTTCGATCCCAAGTATGAGGTAGAAATTTATTTCTATTTGAAACACGATGTTGTGTTGATATTTATCCATATTGACTCATTAGGGGTAATTTAAATGAATTACAAGTACTACCAATTGTGTCACGTGGTGGGCCGGGAAATTGGGTAAAACTCGCTGGTAAGAGACTGATGTCTCGCCAGGTAAATCCTCGGACAGCTAGATTAGTGTCAGGTTCAGATTTTCTTTTATGGGCTCTCGTGGCATGGTTGGTTTCGACCTGGCCTTTCATTAGAAGGGGCTAGCGTTCGATCCCAAGTATGAGGTAGAAATTTATTTCTATTTGAACACGATGTTGTGTTGATATTTATCCATATTGACTCATTAGGGGTAATTTGAATGAATTACAAGTACTACCAATTGTGTCACGTGGTGGGCCGGGAAATTGGGTAAAACTCGCTGGTAAGAGACTGATGTCTCGCCAGGTAAATCCTCGGACAGCTAGGTAGCGTCAAGTTCCAATTTCTTTTATGGTCTCTCGTGGCATGGTTGGTTTCGACCTGGCCTTTCATTAGAAGGGGCTAGCGTTCGATCCCAAGTATGAGGTAGAAATTTATTTCTATTTGAACACGATGTTGTGTTGATATTTATCCATATTGACTCATTAGGGGTAATTTGAATGAATTACTACCAATTGTGTCACGTGGTGGGCCGGGGAAATTGGGGTAAAAACTCGCTGGTAAGAGACTGATGTCTCGCCAGGTAAATCCTCGGACAGCTAGGTAGCGTCAGGTTCCAATTTCTTTTATGGTCTCTCGTGACATGGTTGGTTTCGACCTGGCCTTTCATTAGAAGGGCTAGCGTTCGATCCCAAGTATGAGGTAGAAATTTATTTCTATTTGAACACGATGTTGTGTTGATATTTATCCATACATATATATATATATATATATATATATATATATATATATATATATATATACATATATATATATATATATATATATATATATATATATATATTATATATATATATATATATATATATATATATATATATATATATATATATATATATATATATTACTTGCTAAACTACAATCCCAGTTGGAAAAGCAGGCTGCTATAAGCCCAGGGGCTCCAACAGGGAAAATAGCCCAGTGAGCAGAAGAAACAAGGAAAAATAAAATCTTTAAGAGCAACAACATTAAGATAAATTTTTTTAAGAAGAGTAACAACATTAAAATAAAATTTTCAAGAAGAGTAACAACATTAAAATAAATACCTCCTATATAATCTACAAAAAACTTTAACAAAACAAAATAAAAATTTTAAGAAGAGTAACAATAAAATAAATATCTCCTATATAAACTACAAAAACTTTAACAAAACAAAATAAAAATTTTAAGAAGAGTAACAATAAAATAAATATCTCCTATAAAAAACTACAAATAAAATGAATATCTCCTATATAAACTACAAAACCTTTAACAAACCAATATTCAATATTTTAAAGACACTTCGAAGAGACGTTAACCACATCACAAAGGCCTATTTCCA
>NC_090752.1:2785508-2788008 GCF_036898095.1 Palaemon carinicauda | reverse complement strand
AAAGGACACTATATGTAGATAAATTGACGGATCACTTGTCAATTTGAAGTTCTCACCATTTCTCACCAAGAGCCAAGTAGATTCTTGAAGCTTGTCAGTCGCCCTGCTTCAGGAATTGTCTTCATGCCTGCTGATCTCCGCATAACCCGACTTCATAGACCTCTAATCGTCCCTCTATATTTTGTAGCCATCTCATCTTAGGTCTTCCTTGTGGTCTCCACTCAATATCGTTGCCCGCTCATTCTTCATACATGTCCAAACCTTCTAAGTTGCCCTCTCTCCACAACCTCGAACCACTCATCTCTAATGCTCTTTCTATATTTTGTAGCCATCTCATCTTAGGTTTTCCTTGTTGTCTCCACTCAATATCGTTCCTCGCTTATTCTTCATTTATGTGCAAACCATCTAAGATGTCCTCTCTCCACAAACTCGAATCACTCATCTCAAATGCCCTTTCTATTTTTTGTATCCATCTCATCTTTGGTCTTCCTTGTGGTCTTCATACATGTACAAACCATCTAAGTTGGCCTCTCTGCACCAACTCGAACCCCTCATCTCCAATCCTCTCATATTTTGTAGACACCTTATCTTTTGTCTTTCTTGTAGTCTCCACTCAATATCGTTCCTCACTCATTCTCCATACGTGTCCAAACCATCTAAGTTGGCCTCTCTGCACCAATTCGAACCCCTCATCTACAGTCCTCTCATGATATTTTGTAGACATCTCATCTTTTGTCTTTCTTGTAGTCACTACTCAATATCGTTCCTCACTCATTCTTCATACATGTACAAACCATCTATGTTGTCCTTTTGCATAAACTCCAATATATCTCCACTTCAAGTATCTCCCAATGTCCGCACATTACTTAGCCTATCTTGTTATAATTTTTATTAGGTTCAAGATTTTAATTTCAGCTGCTTTGAGTTGACTTCCAATTCTAGATGTTAGTGCTCACGATTCATGGCCATAAGTTTAAAAGGTCTTAGAATAGCGAGATATATTGCGGTCTTCACTTTTCGAGGTACATTTTGGTCTTTCATTCGCTGATACAGATTATTACTAAATTTATGGATTCTGGTGGTTATTTCTAATTTTAGCCCGTTTCAATATTATTATTATTACTATTATTATTATTATTATTATTATTATTATTATTATTATTATCATGATGATGATTATTATTATCATTACTAGCCAAACTACAACCCTAGTTGGAAAAGAAAGATGCTATAAGCTCAAAGGCCCCAATAGGGAAAAATAGCCCAGTGAGGAAAGGAAATAAATAAATGATGAGAACAAATTAACAATAAATCCTTCTAAAAACAGTAACAATGTCAAAACAGATATGTCCTATATAAACTATTAACAACGTCAAAAACAGATATGTCATATATAAACTATAAAAAGACTCATGTCACCCTGGTCAACATAGAAACATTTGCTCCAACTTTGAATTTTAGTCACTAAATTATACCCCTAAGTGTTTGAAATGTCTACACTGGTTTAATGTCTGGCCCTCTATTATTATATCTAGGTCCTCATTCTCATTAATTATAATGGCATACAAATTCCACAAAGACTGGTGGTAATAAAAGAGAGAGTTGAGAAGGTATGTTAGAAGTATTGGAAGAAAATTATGACTTGAACATTGAACAGCACCGATTAAAAAAAAAAAAAGAAAAAAAAGGGGGGGGGGTCTGTAAATGGCTTCTCAGTTATAAAATATACTCCTGAAAAATATACAAATTTCAAAATATAAAAATGAAAAATATATCAGAATCAATGAAATGGAAATAGAAATTAGAAATAACGTTAGAAAATATGACTTGAACAATGAATAAAACTGATTTTGAAAAGTGGTCTCTCAGTTATAAAATATACTCCTGAAAAATATACAAATTTCAAAATAAAAGAAGAAAAAGATAGATGTAACAAAAGAAAATTTTAACTCGAATAATGAACAACACTAATTTTTAAAAAGTGAGACTTTAAAAAGTGGTCCCTCTGTTATAAAATTATACTCCTGAAAAATATAAAAAATTCAAATAAAAGAAAAAGATTTAATAACAAAGAGAAAAAAATAGAAATAATGAAAGGAAATAATAACTCGAACAATGAACAACACTAATTAAAAAAAAAAATGGTCTCTCAGTTGTAAAATATACTCCTAAAATATATAAATATATCAAAATAAAAGAAGAAAAAGATATAAATAACAAAGAGAAAAAAATAAAAATAATGAAAGGAAATAATAACTCGAATATTGAAAAAAAAAAGTGGGCTCTGAAAAATGGGCTTTTCAAATTCGTGGAAATGGATCAGTGGCTGCGAGAGTAGAGAAGCCTAACTCGAACGGGGTCACGCTTAGTCGAAGCTGACCTGACACTGATGAGGATCCTGACCTGATTTACGAAGGTCCTTTGAGGATGCCATCCTTCGTGTTTGAGCCGATCCTGCGGACTAAATAGTTAGAGAGGCGTCCCTGTCACTATGTATGGG
>NC_090752.1:2778008-2780508 GCF_036898095.1 Palaemon carinicauda | reverse complement strand
GTGTAGGAATTGTTCGTTTCTCTCTCTCTCTCTCTCTCTCTCCTCTCTCTCTCTCTCTCTCTCTCTCACTCACTATATATATACTGTATATATATTATACTATATATATATATATATATATATATATATATATATATATATATATATATATATATATAGGCCTATATATATATATACACTATAATATATATATATATATATATTATATATACTATATATATATATATATATATATATATATATATATATATATATAGATAGATAGATAGATAGATAGATATATATAGAGAGATATGTTCGCAATTTGAACTTGGATACACTATTCAATGGAAATTTGAATTTAGGAAGTCCTGAGTAGGAATTGTTTGTATCTATATGCGCCCTCTCTCTCTCCTCTCTCTCTCCTCCTCTCTCCTCTCTCTCTCTCTCTCTCTCTGTTTGACGAGTTGCTTTGTGCTTTCTCCACTATTTGCATCGAATGTCAAAGTCCTGGCGAGAAAGGTCGGTTGCCACCTGAAGCTCTTTCGTTGATTGAAAAAGTCAGGCAAAAAAAAAAAAAAAAAAAAAAAAAAAAAAAAAAAAAAAAAAAAATTAAATGAAAACTTCCGTAAAAATATACTGTTCTCAGCCGTATTTCAGTAAAATACAGGCGACTGTATTTTTTATCCTACTTTTTTATTATCTTTTACGGGTTGGTGACCGTAATATCACTCCTTTACGTCATTATTATTATTATTATTATTATTATTATTATTATAACTTGCTAAGCTACAACTCTAGTCTGAAAAGAAGGATGCTATAAGCCCAGGGTCCCAACCAGGAAAAATAGCCCCTGTGAGGAAAGGAAACAAGGAAAAATAAAAATATTTCAAGAAGAGTAACATTTATATAGACATTTCCTATATAAACTATAAAGACTTTAACAAAACAAGAGGAAGAGAAACAAGATAGAATAGTATGCCCGAGTATGCCTCAAGCAAGAGATCTCTCTAACCCAAGGCAGTGTAAGACCATGGTACAGAGGCTATGGCACTACCCAACACTAAAGAACAATGGTTCGATTTGGTAATGGTAATCTTCTTGTCCTTTATGTTACTATTTATAGGTTTTAAATCAGGTTTACACGGTCGAACGGTTCATCGAACGCGGTTCGACAGACAAGCTTTTGAAGTGATGTTCGAACGTGTGAATGGGGTATTCGGTTGTCGAACACGTTCGTCGAACGGGTCGAAAAAAGTCTGCTCTCGCCTGACTTATGTGGGCCGGGCTTCATTGTCCACAAACCTTATGCATTCGACAACCCGGTTCGACGAACCGTTTGATTCCACCCTCTTCGAACCGTTCGACAAACAGGTTCGACAACCCGGTTCGACGAACCGTTTGACTCCACCTCTTCGAACCGTTCGACAAACAGGTTCGACAACCCGGTTCGACGAACCGTTTGACTCCACCTCTTCGAACCGTTCGACAAACAGGTTCGACAACACCGGTTCGACGAACCGTTTGACTCCACCTCTTCGAACCGTTCGACAAACAGGTTCGACAACCCGGTTCAACGAACCGTTTGACTCCACCTCTTCAAACCGTTTGACTCCACCTCTTCGAACCGTTTGACAAACAGGTTCGACTCCACCACTTCAAACCGTTTGACAAACAGGTTCGACAACCCGGTTCGACGAACCGTTTGACTCCACCTCTTCAAACCGTTTGACAAATAGGTTCGACAACCCGGTTCGACTCCCACCTCTTCGAACCGTGTTGACAAACAGGTTCGACAACCCGGTTCGACTCCACCTCTTCGAACCGTTTGACAAACAGGTTCGACGAACTGTTTGACTCCACCTCTTCGAACCGTTCGACAAACAGGTTCGACAACCCGGTTCGACGAACCGTTTGACTCCACCTCTTCGAACCGTTTGACTCCACCTCTTCGAACCGTTTGACAAACAGGTTCGACTCCCACCACTTCGAACCGTTTGACAAACAGTTTCGACAACAAGGTTCAACGAACCGTTTGACTCCACCTCTTCGAACCGTTTGACTCCACCTCTTCGAACCGTTTGACAAACAGGTTCGACTCCCACCACTTCGAACCGTTTGACAAACAGGTTCGACAACAAGGTTCAACGAACCGTTTGACTCCTCCACCTCTTCGAAACCGTTTGACAAACAGGTTCGACTCCACCACTTCGAACCGTTTGACAAACAGGTTCGACAACAAGGTTCAACGAACCGTTTGACTCCACCTCTTCGAACCGTTTGACAAACAGGTTCGACTCCACCACTTCGAACCGTTTGACAAACAGGTTCGACAACAAGGTTCAACGAACCGTTTGACTCCACCTCTTCGAACCGTTTGACAAATAGGTTCGACAACTCGGTTCGAATCCACCTCTTCGAACCGTTTGACAAACAGGTTCGACAACCCTGTTCGACTCCAACCCTCTTCCAACCGGTTGACAAACAGGTTCGACAACCCGGTTCGACTCCACCTCTTCGA
>NC_090752.1:2749607-2759607 GCF_036898095.1 Palaemon carinicauda | reverse complement strand
TCATTATAATCTGTAAATATATGACAAAAAAAAACAAGAGAACATAACTGATATATTGGTTCTGTTGAGGATATGAACACAAAAATCATATAATAGTTTTCTAGGTTTTTATTAATATTATTAAAATTATTATTATTGCTACTTATGTTATTATTATTATTATTATTATTATTATTATTATTATTATTATTATTATTATTATTATTATTATTATTATTATTTCTTTATTATTATATTTTCATATCTTTCTCCTTTGAAGGTAGCCCATAGTTTTTTTTTTTTTTTTTTCAGAGCTCCTATACCTGATTGGTGCTGTAGTAATCTGCTTATGTAATCAGAATAATAATAATAATAATAATAATAATAATAATAATAATAATAATAATAATAATACTGAAGATGATGCTGATGATAATAATAATAATAATAATAATAATAATAATAATAATAATAATATTATCAATGATGATACTGGATTTTATGATAATTATCATACTATTTATGATGATAATGAGGATGATACTTCAATCTCTCTATCTTGGTGTCAATGCCTGATATTATATTCCATGTTTCATAGTATTCTGTATCCGTTATTTCTTGAGAATCACTCAATACACATTAACCTTAGCTATTTTGCGATAGAGTGCACTGCAAAGAAACCCGAATTATTCTTTTATTTCCAATAACTTTTCCTAAAATTCCAGTTAAGAACGAATCTGTCCGTTTAAAACAACTATGAATCCGTCCGTTAAAAACGACTCTGAATCCGTCCGTGAAAATCGTTTCTGAATTCGTCTGTTCAAAGCGACTCTGAAAACGTACGTTAAAAACGTTTCTGAATCCGTCCGTTAAAAACGACTCTGAATCCGTCCGTGAAAATCGTTTCTGAATTCGTCTGTTCAAAGCGACTCTGAAAACGTCCGTTAAAAACGTTTCTGAATCCGTCCGTTAAAAACGACTGAATCCGTCCGTTAAAAACGACTCTGAATCCGTCCGTGAAAATCGTTTCTGAATTCGTCCGTTCAAAGCGACTCTGAAACGTCCGTTAAAAACGTTTCTGAATCCGTCCGTTAAAAACGTTTCTGAATCCGTCCGTTAAAATTGACTCTGAACACGTCCGTTTAAAAACAACTCTGAATCCATCTGTTAAAAATGACTGAATCCGTCCGTTAAAAACGACTCTGAATCTGTCCGTTTAAAACAACTATGAATCCGTCCGTTAAAAACGACTCTGAATCCGTCCGTGAAAATCGTTTCTGAATTCGTCCGTTCAAAGCGACTCTGAAAACTTCCGTTAAAACGTTTCTGAATCCGTCCGTTAAAAACGACTGAATCTGTCCATTACAAACGTTTCTGAATCCGTCCGTTAAAAACGACTCTGAAAACTTCCGTTAAAAACGTTTCTGAATCGTCCGTTAAAAACGACTCTGAATCTGTCCATTAAAAACGTTTCTGAATCCGTCCGTCAAAAACGACTCTGAACCCGTCCGTTTAAAAACGACTCTGAATCCATCCGTTAAAAATGACTGAATCCGTCCGTTAAAAACGTTTCTGAATCCGTCCGTTAAAATTGACTCTGAACACGTCCATCAAAAGAGACTGAACCCGTCCGTTAAAAAACGACTCTGAATCCGTCCGTCAAAAGCGACTCTGAACGCGCCCGTTAAAAAACGTTTTTAAATCCGTCCGTTGAAAACGACTCTGAATCCTTCCATTAAAAGCGACTCTGAACTCGCCCGTTAAAAACGACTCTGAACATGTCAGTCAAAAGCGACTCTGAACCTATCCGTTAAAAAACAACACTGAATCCGTCCGTTAAAAACGACTCTGAATCCATCCGTTAAAAACGACAATGAACGCACCCGTTAAAAAACGTTTCTGAATCCGTCCACTAAAAACGACTCTGAATCCATCCATTAAAACCGAGTCTGAACCTGTCCGTTAAAACCGAGTATAAACCATCCTTTAAAAACGACTCTGAACCTGTCCGATGAAAAAAAAACGTTTCTGTAACAAACCGTGAAGCCAAACCTCCCAGAGAAACATTCTCGCCAAAATAAAAAGAAAGCGTTTCGTCCCCCGCCAGTTGTGCTTTCGGAAAACGACGTTCTGTTTTTCTTTCTCTTTGCAATTATCCTTTCCTGAGTGCTCTTCAGGCATGGCTGGGCCGCCTTTGTGCTTGAGTGTGAGGCGAACGGAACGCTGAGACTACCTTTGCTTGCATTGCGCCGTGTCTAAGTTGCGCTGGGATTGTCTAAATGGTATCTTACATGTTTGAATTATGTTGCTAGTGTCTGAAAGGCATTGCGCCATGCTTAAGTTATGTGGTGATTGTCTAAATGGCATTGGGTCATGTTTAAGTTATGTTGTTAATGTTTAAATGGTATCGCGCCTTGTTTAAGTTGTATTGCGATTTTCTAAATGGCAATGCGCCTTTCTTAAGTTGTGTTGCGATTGTCAAAATGGCATTGTGCCATGCTTAAGTTATGTTACGATTGTCTAAATGGCATTGGGCCATAATGACTTATGTTACGATAGTCTAAATGGCATTGCATCATGCGTAAGTTGAGTTGCGATTGTCTAAATGGCATTGTGCCATGCTTAAGTTATGTTACGATTGTCTAAATGGCAATGCGTCATTCTTAAGTTATGTTACGATAGTCTAAATGGCATTGCATCATGCTTAAGTTGAGTTGCGATTGTCTAATTGGCATTTTGCCATGCTTAAGTTTTGTCATGATTGTCTAAATGGCATTGGGCCATGCTTAGGTTGTGTTGTGATTGTCTAAATGGCATTGTACCATGCTTAGGTTGTGTTGTAATTGTCTAAATTGTATTACAACATGTTTAAGTTATGTTGCGATTGTTTAAATGGCATTGCATCATGCTTAAGTTGCGGTACGATTGTCTAAAAGACATTGTGCCATGCTTAGATTGTGTTGCGATTGACTTAATGGTATTGAGCCATTCTTGAGTTGCGATTGTCTAAAGGGCATTGCACAATGCTTAAGCTGCGATGTGACTGTCTAAATGGCATTGTGCCATGCATAAGTTGAGTTGCGATTGTCTAAATGGCATTGCGCCAGTCTTTATTTGAGATTGTGTAAATGGCATTGCTCCATGCTTAAGTTGAGTTGCGATTGTCTAAATGGCATTGCGCAATGCTTAAGCTGCGATGTGACTGTCTAAATGGCATTGCGCTATGCTTAAGTTGAGTTGCGATTGTCTAAATGGCACTGCGCCATGCTTAAGTTGAGTTGCGATTGTCTAAATGGCATTGCACAGTCCTTAAGTTGAGTTGCGATTGTCTAAATGGCACTGAGCTATTCTTTAATTGCGATTGTCTAAATGGCATTGCGCCATTCTTTAGTTGAGTTGGGATTGTCTTAATGGCATTGCACAATGCTTAAGTAGGGTTGCGATTGTCTAAATGGCATTGCACCATTCTTTAGTTGAGTTGGGATTGTCTAAATGGCATTGCACAATGCTTAAGTAGGGTTGCGATTGTCTAAATGGCATTGCGCCCATTCTTTAGTTGAGTTGCGATTGTCTAAATGGCATTGCACAATGCTTAAGTAGGGTTGCGATTGTCTAAATGGCATTGCGCCATTCTTTAGTTGAGATTGTCTAAAGGGCATTGCACAATGCTTAAGTTGAGTTGCGATTGTCTAAACCTTTAAACTAATAATTCAGATCGTCGATTGGGGGTCAGAGAATGTCTGATGCTTCGTTTGTTTATGGTCATTGCCCGAATGGGTTACACTAAATGGAAATACAGGGTATTGACGTGGGAAAATGATAAATATCAGAATGGACTTTGGCGTTGCTGAAGGGAATGCAGCCTTATGTACGTCTCTCATAGAGGCCAGAATAGAATCCATTTCACCACAAAGCACAAAATTAACTAGAGGCAATTTTACATTTACTTCAACTTTAAGCATATTAAATTCGTTTCTGCCTACATTGTTGGAAATTTGAATTTGAAAACACGGTCAAAATCCTGGAATAAATGTTGCCCTCTCATTTGCCGTTTTAAAAACCGATATATTTGCATTTAGAACTCGGTAAAAAATCCTGGAATACAGAAAATACTGCCAGGCATCTGGCGTTTTAAAAATGGATATATTGACGTTAAAGAATGATATTACAGTCGCCAACCCGTGAAAGATAATAACTAAGTAAGGTAAAATTACGGTCGCCTGCATTTTACTGAAATACAGCTGAGAACAGTATATTTTTACGGAGAATTTCAGATTAAAATTTCGTTTTTTTTTTTTTTTCTAAATTGTGTAGAGTTTATTAATTCTCATAATAACGGTCTGGTTTTTTTTTCTTTTTTTTTAAGTGTATGCAACCCGACAAAAATGAGGGCTAAATATTTAGATAGATATATACGCACACACACCCACGGATTCAACCTTTCCCACCCCCTCCCCCCTTTTCCTAACCACAACACGGCAGTTGTGGTAAGCAACTCTTCGAGAAGGACACTCCAAAATCAAACCATTGTCTTGGGTTAGAGTTCTCTTGCTTGAGGGTACACTCGGGCACACACACTATTCTATCTCATTTCTCTTCTTGTTTTGTTAAAGTTTATATAGGAAATATTTATTTTAATGTTGTCACTGTTCTTAAAATATTTTATTTTTCCTTGTTTCCTTTCCTCACTGGGCTATTTTCCCTGTTGGGGTCCCTGAGCTTATAGCATCCTGCTTTTCCAACCAGGGTTGTAGCCTAACAAGTAATAATAATAATAATAATAGCCGAACAAGTAATAATAATAATAATAATAATAATACCTTTCGAAGTCCACCTCAACAGGGTATGTCTACTCTCTCTCCCCTTACCCGAGGGACAGGGAGAGGCCGAGTAGTCATACGTCTGGAAAGGCACCCCAGCGTGACCAGCAAAAAATATATACAGTATATACATTGATAGCTATTTTAAATATATTCTACCAATTCCTTCAAAAACTTTTTGTTTTTTTTGTTTATATAACTATTACTTAGAAACATCGACTGAAATTTTACTAACCGTGTCTTTAGAGGTTTAAAGGCCGCTCATGAATGGCAGAGGCAAGGGAGGCAAGGGACAGTGACATTGCCCTATCAAGCAGGACAATGCCCTAGAGACTGACTGTATATCCATATGATCAGCGCCCAAGCCTCCCTCTCCACCCAAGCTAGGACCAAGGATGGCCAGGCAATGGCTGCTGATGACTCAGCAGATAGAACTATAGGCTCCCCCAAACTCCCTATCCTTAGCTCACAAGGACGGTAAGGTGTCAACGCCCAAATGAACTAACGAGTTTGAGCAGGACTCGAACCCTAGTCTGGCGTTCACCAGTCAGGGACGTTATCACATCGGCCACCACATGAATTCGTCTTTCTTCTAATGTTATATTGAAACATCAATAACAACTGCAACAACAACAACAACAACAATAGCCGTTTCTAGTCCACTGCAGGACAAAGACCTCAGACATATTCATGTCTGGCGTTTGGCCAGTTTTCATCACCACGCGGTCCAGTGCGTATTGGTAATGGTGGGAGATTTTTCGTCTGATCTCTTACAGAAAACCAACCTAGTATGGGTGACCCTTTCATCAGTTCCCATAAAATGAAAATCTCCGACATATTTTGTGAATCATATCCTAGTTTACATCGACATGGCTATTCTTGAAGGGACTTATTTTAAAATCTAATATATCCTAAATTCATAAACACTTGTTGTATCCATCCACATTTAAAAAAAAAAAAAAAGGCATCAGGATATCAATGGGAAAATAGGTTTGTGGTGGTTAGGTCCCGCTCAAGCTCGATAGTTTCTTGTAGTGTCTGCAACCTTACCATCCCCATGATCTAAAGAATGAGGGGCTTTGGGGAGCCTATAGACCTACCTTCTGAGTTATCAGCAGCCATTGCCGGGCCCTCCCTGATCCTAGCTTGGGTGAAGAGGAGACTTGGACACTGATCCTATGTACATATGATCAGTCTCTAGGGCATTGTTAGTGTCCCTTGCCTTTGCCATTCACGAGCGACCTTTAAACCTTTAGTTTCTAGAGCATTGTCCTGCCAGGTAGGGTTTTGTCACTGTCCCTTGCCTCTGCCATTCATGAGGACCTTTAACCCTTAGTCTCTAGAGCATTATCCTGCTGGCTAGGGCAATGTCACTGTCTCTTTCCTCTGCCATTCACGAGGACCTTTAAACCCTTAGTCTCTAGGCTAGGGCGATATCACTGTCCCTTCCCTCTGCCATTCATGAGCGACCTTTAAACCTTTCAACGAACGTAATAATCCTTCACTGACTCTTCTTTCAAGGCTCTCCCCCAGATCCCAAAGGGACCATCTTGGGTAATCCCGGCCATATTCTGGTAATAATGCAAGCCACGTCTTGTGCCGTTGAGTGACAGCCCTTTTAAGCGCCTAATGAAACACACCTGTTGCTCTCCTGCAACTTTGCAACAGAGAGTTGAAAGTCGAAGATGATGGTACATCTACTTTAACGTTAGCGAGAGGAATGCGGGACACCTACGGAGAGAGAGAGAGAGAGAGAGAGAGAGAGAGAGATCATATGAGCTGGTTTGCGTATGGGAATATTTCTTTATCATATCACTAGTGTACCCGACCCGTCATAAATGACGTCTAGATATTTATATAGATGTACACCCTCTTCCCAATGACCCACCCTCTTCACCAACGACTCCTACCCCCAACCACTTTCTATTCCCCTGTTCATCTTCATTTCCTTATTTGTCTGTTATAAGTTAAAATAAACAGGCTATGAAGCTATTAAACCTCAGATACATTCCCGTACATTACGTGCGTACGTATAAGCTTTTATATACGTACGTGCAAACATAAATGCACGAACCTATTTTTCTATCCACCTACCTCTCTATCCATCTATCCAAAAATAGACATATTTAAAGGTTTAAAGGCTGCTCATAGATGCCAGAGGCAAGGAACAGTGACAATGCCCTAGGTAGCAGAACAATGCCCTAGAGACTGACCATATAGTCATGTAATCACCGCCCAAGCCCTCTCTCCATCAAACTAGGACCAGGGAAGTCCAGGCAATGGCTGCTGATGACTGAACAGGTAGAGCTATAGGCTCCCACAAAGAAACCATCCTTAGCTCACAATGACGGTGAGGTTGCAGACACAAAATAAACTATTGAGTTTGAACGGGACTCGAACCCCAGTCTGGCATATCGCCAGGCAATGACGTTTCCAATAGCCCATCACCATATGATTCCCCTGTTCAATATCTATCATTCGGATTATTATTATTATTACTTGCTAAGCTACAACCCTAGTTGGAAAAGCGGGATGCTATAAGCCCAATGGCTCTAACAGGGAAAATAGCTCAGTGAGAAAGGAAATAAGGAAAAACTACAAGAAGTTTAAGAACATTAACATTAAAAATAAATATTTCAAATATAAACTATAAAATCTTAAAATAACAGGAGAATAGAAACAAGATAGTATAGTGTGCCCGAGTGTACCCTCGAGCAAGAGAACTCTAACCCAAGGCAGTGGAAGACCATGGTACAGAGGCTATGGCACTACCCAAGACTAGAGAACAATGGTTTAATTTTTGAGTGCCAGAGATTCAGTTGATCAACGGGACCTTCCTATTGTCTTGACATATTCGTTCTTCCCTTTCTCTTCCCCCTTCGTTTATTCGCGTCTATTTTATGAGGTTTTTAATGTCTATTCTTTATCTGGTTATTGCTGTTATTGTGTTCTTTAGGTCCCTTCCCCTCTCGTCGTTATCAAAGAATTTTTTCTGTTGTTTCGTTCTTTCTGCTTAATTATAGCACAATTTCTCTTGTTTGCTTGGCGGAAATGTTTTGACCGCGATGTATTTACACATACATGCATGCATACATAAACACACACACCCACACGCATATATTTATATATATATATATATATATATATGTGTGTGTGTGTGTGTGTTTGCGTGTGTGTGTGTTCGTAACTCACACACACACACACCACACAAATATATATAATATATATATATGTATGTATATATATATGTGAGTGTATATATATATATATATATTAGTATATATATATATATATATGTGTGTGTGTGTGTAAACAAATATATATATATATATATATATATAAATATGTAAACAAATATGTATATGCATATATATATATATATGTGTGTGTGTGAATATATATATATATATATATATGGGTGTGTGTGTGTGTTTTTGTGTGTATGTACAGTATGTATGTATACAAATCTTGTAAATAAAATATATAAATGTGTATATATATATGTATATATATATATATATATATACAGATTTATATATATTTATGCATTTGCATGTGTGGGCGTGTGTGTACGTATGTGGACGGACCCACATTTGTATGGGAATGTATAACATTCAGACACAAACCCTCCACTTCATTCTGACTTCCCAAAACTTCCTCATGCAGTAAAAGGATTTATCCCTGTGGTTATCACAGGATCCTTCTAGCTTCCTACATTTGGAGGTCATATCGGTTTGTCGTCTCCTAAACTGTAGGATTGATGTCCCTGGCGGTGGTATAGATGTTGACAGTCCTACAGTGAACAGGAATAAGTTTTTTTTTTTCTAGTTTATATGTGAAAGATCTGTTTGAAAGTTGTTACTGTTCTTAAAATATTTTATTTTAATTGTTTTTACTTCTCATATAGTTTATTTATTTCATTATTTCCTTTCCTTCATGGGTTTTTTCCCCTGTTGGAGCCCTTGGGTTTATAGTATCCCGCTTTTCCAACTTGGATTGTAGCTTAGTTAGTAATGATAATAATAATGATATGTTCGGGAAATGTTTTGATGGCGTCCTTGCCTTAATTTTCTGCAATGTGCCTGTGTTTTGTTTATATATATTTATATATACTGTATATATATATATATATATATGTATGTATGTATGTATATGTATATATATATATATATATATATCCATTCTCAGACGTAACAGTTCATTGCAGGACAAAGGTCTCAGTCATGTCCTTCCACTTGCGTCTTTTTACTGTCTTTTTATGTCATTTTTCTCTTCCTTCCCTGCTTCTTTTGTAAAACCTCTCTCTCTCTCTCTCTCTCCTCTCTCTCTCTCTCTCTCTAATATAGATAGATAGATATTGAACTACTGTTATTTACATGCCAAATTTTATTTTGCTTGTTCTAAGTGCAAGAATTGCAAATAATAACAATTAAGTATAGCAACTTCATGTCACAAAGAATTAAACATCATTCTTAATAAGAAATACACCCACTTCACTTTATGAGAAATTGTATACATCTGATTGCAATGAATTACATAAGCTCCAGGGTGGATGAAATTTCTCGCTACTAATTCACTGAATTAAGAATAACACACTCTCTCTCTCTCTCTCTCTCTCTCTCTCTCTCTCTCTCTCTCTCTATCTATCTATCTTTATATCTTTATCTATCTTCACCAAACCGCTTTTCCCAATCCTGTTGGAGCCCTTGTGCTTATAGCATACTGCTTTTCCAACTAGGGGGTATAGCTTAGCTACTACTACTACTACTACTACTACTACTACTAATAATAATAATAATAATAATAATAATAATAATAATAATAATGATAATAATAATAGTAATAATAGTGATAATGACAAGAGAAATCGGAGAATTCAGACCTTCGCCAAAGAATGGCGTTGGACACAAAATAAATTGCAAATCCGGATCATCTCCTGATGTTAATGGAGTCGCCCAATGACCTCAGATTTATCTGTGGTGAAAATTTCGTCAAAATCCGTCTCGAAGTTTTGACGTAATCTTGTCCACAGACACACAGACAAATCATGTCCACAAACACAGGACAAATCCTGTTCACAGATAAATCCTGTCCACAGACACACAGACAAATCCTGTCCACAAACACGGACAAATCCTGTTCACAGACAAATCCTGTCCACAAACACAGACAAATCCTGTTCACAGACAAATCCTGTCCAA